>NC_045541.1:73760474-74060474 GCF_009769535.1 Thamnophis elegans | reverse complement strand
ATGTGGTTTTTTCCTTCCCTCTATCTCCTGGCTTAGTAAAAAGTGTTTAATTTAAATTTTCTGTGTAGTATTTCCTGATTTGTGCCAGAACTAAATTGTATGATGGGCTGGGCTGCTGTTTGAGAGGATCAGGAAATTATTTTCTTGCCAAAAGGAAATTAATTGGAAAAAAGAGCTCAGGAAGGATTCTTAAATGAATACATTAAAAGATCAAATGCAAATAATTCCAAGGGGGTGGTGGTGGTGGTAGAGCATATATAAGAAATAGAAAGAGGACTAGATTCTCAAGAAAAGAAACTGTGGAAAGTTTGGTTCTCCTGCAGTGGACTTGTTGAAAGCTAGACTGCTACCTGTCAGGAATGTTTTAATTTGGATTTCTCTACAAGGTGTGGGGGATCGGTGGGGGGTTGCTGTGGGTATGGCCATTATGGCCATACCGGTAGTGGCTGGGAGCAGCTGAGAGCGTACTGCTACAGTGGCTCGTTTGGCCCACCTGCCCACCCATGCTCTATAGCTGTTTTTATGGGAAACAGAAATTTGCACATGCGCACATAGCATGCAGTGCCTGCACAAGCCCCCAAAAGCAGCTGGTTCTCACAGGGGCAGTGGATTGCACATGCATGCGCAGCACACGTCAGGCATGTGTACAGCGCATGTCCGGTGCATGCACAAACAGACCACAAGCAGCGTACCGGTAGCGATGGTAAGAGCAACCCATCACTGGGGGTCGTGGTGGTGGTGAACAGAATGCTTTATTCCATGATTTGATAGAAGTCTGACAACATTTATTTGTATGCAGATAGTTCTCAACATACGACCACAATTGAGCCCCAAAATTATGTTGCAAGACAATTAAGGGAGTTTTGCCCCATTTTACAACCTTTCCTGCCCCAGCTATTAATGAATCACTGCAGTTATATTAGTAACATGGTCGTTAAGTGAATTTGGCTTTCCCATTGACTTTGTTTGTCAGAAGGTTGCAAAAGGTGATGACATGTTCTCAGGACACTGCAACAGTTGCCAAGCATCTTAATTTTGATCACAACACCATGGGGATGTTGCAGTGATTATAAGCATGAAAAATGGTTATAAATCTCTTTTTTTCCAGTAGTGTTGTAACTTCCAATGGGCAGTAACCGAATGGTTGTAAGTCAAAAACTACTTGTACTTTTATTAAATATTACATTTCTAAAAAGTGGCATCTTCTTTCACTCTTAGTATGCAGTTTTCAGACCGGCTGCCTTTCTCTTTTATTGCATAAAACAGAGGTGCATTTAAAATCTGGAGAGGACGTTGTTTGATTTTTGGTTTTTCCATGTATGACATCAGAACAAGGCATTTTTGAAGAGTTCTTTGAAGTTTTTGTCTTCTTCTTTGCCTCGCTGTCTCTTCCAGAATTCTTTCAGAGTCATGGAGAGTGATGATTTCTATTTTCTGTCAGTGTTTTCCAAAATCATGATAGGTGATTGAAACATAGAAGCATGTCAGCCATATGGAGATAGAGGACTGGCCAGAATATGGAAATCATCACAAGATGCTCTTCGTGTAAATTTCAGAATTGTGGGGATCTCAGTTCTTACTCTGAAGTGAATTTGTTTTTAGATTTGAGTCACACGACCTAGCAGAAAATGTGATCTGTACTATATTTGTTTGCTGGTGCCCACTGTGCTCTTTAAATGTATACCAAAATAGGTGATGCTCCTAGGGAAAATGACATTTTCAACCACATAATCCTTGTTGCTTCTATTAAGTATGCATGCATTAGCCATGAACATCAGTGACAAGGAATCATTTCCTGATGGTTGGACTACATTTACACAGATATTCTGTGCTTTAAAATTTTACATGTACACACTCTCTCATTAGTGGCAAAATGGAGTTTAGGTGGACCTTTCAATTCACCAGTATATGGAGATTATATTTTGATATGCAAGAGAGCAATAGTGGTTTCGCCATTTTTAAGGCTTAACATATTCAGATCTTGATAAATTGTAGAGTAACTAAAACTCTATTTTATTTTTAAACTACCTCTTTTGAGGTTTATTACCAATTAGAAGACCAGCATGATTTAATTTACACTATAAAGAATCCTAAATAAGTAAATAAAAGCTATGAGGGAAATTAAAATGAAGACTGTAGAAATATCTACCTCCCCCGAAACACTAACAAGAAGAAATCCTATTTCAAAAACAGTCCTGCTACCTGAAAAATTTCCATCTAAATCCAACGTGAGGGCTCTGCAGTTTGCAATCAGTGCATGAAAGCTATGCAAACTTGAATAAATTTTCCATTTACTGATATTTCTAAATTGCATAGGAGCAGTGCGTTAATCTTTCATTCTGACTCTCCTTGTATGAACAAGGGAAGCAGGCTGTCACTCTGATCTTAATAGCTGGGGCTCCTGATTTGGATTTTTTTCCTCCCCCTAATACCAAAAGTAAAGCTCTCATTTAACACCTCTCCTCAAAAATAAGGCAGCACAAAGCCAAATTATCTCAAGAGAGATTTTAAAGTGGTATCTGATGGAGGCTTTTCTGTCATGGCTAAATTTAATAATTATAAAGATTTGCATTCCATCAAGATAAGTTCTGAGAATGCTGATCCCAGTTTTTTTTTTTTTTTAAAGGGGGACTAATAAATTATACACCAATCAGTGTAATAGATATTTTTTAAAAATAGAAGTGAAATATTTCTTCTCACTTACTTATGAGGAATGGGTCCTATTGCTTGATGAAGCTGCTGGAAAATGAGCCAACAGTTCAAAATTAGAGAGCAATTTTGTACTTGCTCATTTAATTCATTTTAACATAAATAAATTGATGCAGCTTTTGTGGACTTTGAATCAGACAGACTATTTTTTAACCAACGGAAATACATTCTCAAAGAAACTTGCTAATACCAACATCAATTACTATTTGTTAATTTTATTGAGAGTGATATACTCAAATTGCATACACTCAGTATAATTGCTTTCTCTCGGTATAAGGGGGGGGGGGAAATAGCCAAATCTGGAGCCCCATTCTGATTAAGATCAGAGTGACAGCCTACTTCTCTGGTTCATGCAAGGAGAGTCAGAAGGAAAGATTAATGCTCTGCTCCTATTCAATTTAGAAATATCAGTAAATGGGAAACATATTTTCTTATGTTTAATGCCTAGTTATATTTTAGTTTCTGTCATAATTATGCATTGCTCCCTTTTTATTCCATCTTTTTAACAAATTTGCCCTTAATCAAAAGGATATTGCTCTTTTCCTGTTATAATCACTAAGAAAAAACTGACTGGTTTTTTTTAAGGCAGTCAATTCAATATAATACTTTTGTCCTATTACTATATAAGCTTATTATTTGCTATCAGGTTATTGTCAACTTTTAGCAAGTATATAGACAGATTTTCTCCATCATGATCTCTCCCTAATCAGGTTTTCCAGGTCTTCTAACAGGGCACAGATCACTTCTGTAACTCTTATACTCTCTTCTGGTTCTCTATCAATGAGGTTCAGGATTTCAAAGTGATTTCTGATCTTCTCCTTGAAAATGATCGGTACATGTTCAAGAACATACTGTGAAAATTGGCTGGCTTTCTTCTTCTTTAGCTTAACTTGGAACTGGCACATGACCAGCTTGTGACCTGTTCCACAACCATATGGCCATATCTTTGATGCTATAATTTAGTTCACATCACATTATATATTTTAAATCAAAAATCTTAATATATCTTACTATCAACTTATCACAATTCTCATTTGACTATAGTTGTTTTAACGTCCTTTTGCATGAAATAATCCAAAATTAAAAGCACAACAACATAATGACATTTCATTAATTATTTCTAATACCAGCCAATAACATTGCCATATATATATATAGGTCTTTGGTTATTCAGGTTTTCTCCTGCATAAAATTGGAGGTGTCTTGGCGATGTTTCGACGAAGTCTCATTCGTCATCTTCATCATTCATCTTTTCCTCTTCTTTTTCCTTCCACCTTTCCCAGCATTAAAGCCTTCTCCAAGCAGCTGGGTCTTCACATAATGTGTCCAAAGTAGGATAATTTGAACCTGCTCATTTGTGCCTCGGGTGAGAGCTGTGGGTTGATATTTTTTTTCCTGTGATCCATGTATTTGTATTCTTGGGTGTCTACAGTATCCTCGAGGGTCAAAAGTTCAAATCATCAATATTCTTCCTATCCTCCCTCTATGGAAACAAAACCCAATTTTTGTTTCCATAGCGGGTCTCAGAGCATGCCATAGTTTGCACAATTCTGATCTTTGTAAGTATAGGCATGTCACAGCATTTGAATCTCTTTTCCAAGGCCTTTGTGGCTGCTCTACGAAGTGCTTGTCTGCAGTGTATTTCTTGAAGGATCGTTGTTCCCTTACTGTGGATGGTTGATTCTGAAAAGCAATAGCTATTTGCCACTTCAATATCTCCATTGTCAATTGTAAGACTGGTGGTTCTACTTATTATTGCAATGATGTTTCTTGACTCTTCTAAAATCTCTCTGAAACTATTATGTTCCTTTCTGAGATTTTTTTGTCTTTCTTGGCTTTGGCTTCTCTTCTTGACATTTTCCTGGTTTGTTCTGGCATCCAGTTTGCTTTCTTCTGTTCCATCTTTGGCTGTCTTCTTTTCACACATCCTTAATAACCTGTCTGAGTTCCTTCCATAGTTCTTCTGGTTCTCTATCAATGAGGTTCAGGATTTCAAAGTGATTTCTGATCTTCTCCTTGAAAATGATCGGTACATGTTCAAGAACATACTGTGAAAATTGGCTGGCTTTCTTCTTCTTTAGCTTAACTTGGAACTGGCACATGACCAGCTTGTGACCTGTTCCACAACCATAGATATGGCCATATCTTTGATGCTATAATTTAGTTCTTGCATCTTATTTTAGTAATAATATAGTCAATTTGATTTCATGCACATCTGCTGGTGATGTCCATTTATGCAGGCATCATTTGAGATATTTGAAGGCTGCATTAACTGTGAAGAAATCATTGGCATCATTGACATTGATAAGTTGGACTCCTGCTTTATTTTGATTTCCTAAGTTATACACTCCAACAACATTTTTTTCTTTTTAATGTTTCTAATTTTGGCATTCCAGTCTCTAATCACAAATTTGCTTGCATGTTCTGACAATTTTAAACTCAACTTGATCTAAAAGTCATCAACCTCCTCTTTTTCTATATGAGTGGTTGGAACGTCATCTTGGATGATTGTTATATTAAAGGAGTGTCCATGAAGCCAAATTGGTGATATCTGGCCATTGATTGCCTTGTAGCTAGGCACTGTTTGTACTATACCCTTCCTAATTATAAAAGCAATGCCATTCCTTCATCTTTAAATCTCCTAATAAGCAATGTGATTTTCTAACTGAAAGTGTCCAATCCCAATCAGCAATCTTAATTTGCTGATATCTAATATGTCATTCTGCAGTTTTTTTCTGTCTTTCATTGTATTTGAGCTTTTCCGTGTTCATGTTTCTTGCATTCCATGTTCTCGTTGTAATTTTGCCTTTGCAGCTTTGGATTTTTCCCCCGTGTGTCAACATCAACAATTACATTTGAGGCTTAGTCTAACCATGTAACATCATTACTACATGCACACACACACACAAAAACCCCTGCATTGTTTCCTTAAGTAGCATGTTGAGTGTCACCTGACCTGAGAGGCCCATCAGCCAGCACTATATTTTCAATCGTTTTATATTTCCTACCCATGTGGCTTTCTTGAAACAAAATATTGGAGTGGTTTATTGTAAGCAGTTCTAAGATTACAACCACTCATTCAGTGACCCTTCAATGTTGTGAAGGTGCCAAATGAGTGGTGCTGATGACAGTCCTTAAAGTTCTGACTGCTGCAGCATCCCTGCAGTCATGCACAACTTGGGTGCTTGGCAATCAGCTTGCACTTAATAGTGGTTGCAATGTCCCATGATCATATGGCTACTTCCCCCCCCCAAAGCACAACTATGGAGTAAGAGATCCCAAGGATCTTAGGAACATACCCCCACTTATGTTCCATAGCATGCTTCTGTCTACAGCAACCCCTCCACCTGCTCACACTCATTAGCACCAGCCTGCAGCCCTCACTGGCCCACCAACTGATCTTGCTGGCCTGCTTGTATCCCTATTGCAGGCTCATGGCACCCTTAATCCCTCCCCCCAATTTCTTGCCTGGGACTCCTTTTGTTTAACAACCTACATGCTTCTAGGGTTAGGACAGCAACTGAGGTTGCTGGATTGTCATTGCTAAGCATTGTGGTCACATAACATCATGCTTTATGACTACATCACTTAGCAATGGAAATTTCAGGTCCAGTTGCCATTGTAACCTGAGGACTTCCTGTATTTCCTGTGTTGTATGAATTGATGCCTTTTGTCATTGTCACTGAAGTGATCTTCTGCCTCCAGCATCTTCCTATATTGCTGCTGCCCAATATAGTCCCTGCTTGCTTTTGTTGGGCAGCTGGGATGACCTTCATGCCTTGGATGACACTGCTAGGAATATATACTCTTGGCATATACTCTCCACATGTTCACTTATCCTTCCCAGGAACAATACTCCTCCCCACTCCCCAGGATGAAGCAGCACAGCAAGACTTTGGTTAGGTGGGATGTGTGTGCACACAAAGTTACACAGCCTATTAATATCATTGCTTATGTTCTTCCTTAAGCATGCCATCAGCATAAATGATCAGACAGCTGAAATCCTTCCTTCTAAACATATTATAAACTATAATGTAGCACAGTGACATCTTTGAGATATAGAAGTGCTGCTAATATTCAGTGAACAAATGTATTTTGCGATGGTTTATTCCCAGATTTTTGAAAGATGGATGCTTTGTCATGCCCAGAAAAGGTTGTTGTGTTCTTAACCTTCATTAGATAGCCTAAGAGCATTTCCTAGATCAGTAATGGGATTTTTCATCCTAAAAGTACTATACACTGGGTGCATGTGCAAGGCACATGTAGAGACACGTGTACCTGTGCAGGGCGGAGGTCATGCCTGCATGTGCAGGGGCGATCGGGGTCACACATGCATGTGCAGGGCACATGCACTTGGGAGCGGGAATAGCACGGGAGTCATGCGCACATGCATGGGGCAGGGGCAGTGGGGGAGGTCCATAAGCAAAGTTTTTCATTGTGTCTCAACTCACCCCACTCCTTTTCAAGGAAGTAGCAGCAGTAAATCAATGATACTGAAGTACACAATGAAAAAGAGGAAGGAAGGGCCACATCCAGGAAAGTGCCTGATGCCTCCTTGTGTCTGAAAACATAATAAAGTTGGCTTCTATTAGTTTTGCTAGTCGACTGAGAAGTGATACGTACAGTATACACATCACAGTGTTTCAATTTCACTTCCTCCTCTACAATTGCAATCAATGTTACCCAAACACTATTGTAATCTTATATAATTGCATGAAGTCACTCGTTGCATAAAAACGTATTATGTTTGTAGAACTGGATATTTTTTTGGCAGGGGCAGACAATGGAATGATGGATTTGTGTAAGTCACCGCTTTCATCGCAACAAAAAGTCAGTTTGCCCAGAAATAACAGGGCAGGGAAAGGAATTTTTGCAAAGCTGCTTGATCTCCCTACAGTTTTTGAGACACCCCTTGATATATCCACACATTCTTCTGCTTTTTCTTCACAACGATGGAGGAAAAACTGGCTTAAAGCGTGCGCACACGTATATAGAATATACAATTGCACTAAAATCATAGGTTAAAGAGAAAGTAGGTTTGGCTGCTAACACCACTCTTCTCTGGTTTTGCAGGATGTTTCATCTCGGAGATGAAACAAAGCTGAATGTAGATATTGCTCAGAGAACTATTCCCAGCAACAGGCCTTTTATCTCTCTCGTTCAGTTCATTGGAAGCCAGGCACAGTTTCTAGTCAGGGTTTTGTGATCTATTGCTGAAAAGACTACTTAAGAGGGTGAGCATATGACAAATCTGGATGTTTTTTCCACCCTATCTCCTGCTTCTAGGCAATTGCATCGAGTTTCTGGAAGGAGTTGTGCCTTGCCTTGCCGCGGAAAGTATCTTATCAAGGCCTCAGGGGGGACCCTCAAACCTTTCTCCAGGAAGACAAGGATCCGATGCTGATTCTCCAAAGCAACTATCCAGAATTCCAGGGGGACTCTCACCCTGAAGGAGACATTGGTAATAACACAATATCATATTAGCTCTGTCGCTGTTTCTTAACAGAATGGCTCTGAAGCAAACCTTTCTGGGGCACAGATCTCTAGCACAAATATAATTGATGTGACATAATTGATGTTAATCATACTGATTCTGCTGGGGCTTTACTTTTTTTTCTTTTTTCATTATTCCATGAAAAGGCTTGACAATTGGAGCTAAGGTTTGAAAGAAAAAAAAATGGAATTGCCGAAGTATCAAAAGGCAACCATAAACAATAGCATCAATGGGTCAAGACTAGTGGTGGGATTCAACATTTTTTACTATCAGTTCTGTGGCTGTAGCTTTGTGGGTGTGGTGTGGCTTTATGGATATGGCAGGGGAAGGTTACTGCAAAATCCCCATTCCCTCCCTACCCCACTAACCTGCTTTCCAGCTTCGTTCTCCTGTTCAGGGCAAAAAAAGAAGGTTGGCTGAGAGGCTGAGAGGCAGCAGGGCAGTGGTGGGATAGAAATAATTTAACAACCGATTCTCTGCCCTAATGACCAGCTGGGTAGGAGGGGCTCGGTGGTCATGTGACTGGGTAGGCGTGACCAACTCAATGTCAATCACGTCGATGGGCACTTCACCTTAGCTGTTACAATGTACTAAGGGTTAACCGGAAAGGCAGTTTCTGTAAGCAGGGCAATAAAGATTAGGCTAGAAACAACACCTGAATGTTTCCTTCCTGCCTTCCTTACAGGATTAGCACTGTAAAGTGGAAAAAAACAAAATGAGATTTCTTCCAACAACCAGTTCTCCGAATTGTTTAGAAAGTTAACAACCGGTTCTCCCAAATAGGTGCGAGCTGGCTGAATCCCACCACTGCAGCAGGGGTGGGGTCAGCCTATTTGCTGGTTCTCTGAACTACTCAAAATTTCCACTACCGGTTTTCCAGAACCTGTCAGAACTGGCTGAATATCACCTCTGGTCAAGGTTTTCACAGAGACCTAAATGAGTTCAGCAATCTGGCTAAACCCATAGTTTTGGGCAGACTGCCATATAAACGACACCATCTATGGATAAGACAGACCCTCATTCACTTAGTCAACTGTTTATACTAAGCAGTGGAAATGGCAGAAAAAGTGAGATAGCTTTAGGAACTGAAGACTCGTACGGTATGCTGGGGAGAACAGTTTGCAGAGAAAAGGTGCAAGCTAAACAAGTGAAGCCAGCCAGGCTTCTTCTAAATGAGTAGGTACAGCTTTTGGCTTCTCTAGATGAAGGTAACATCTTGGCTAAAGAAGCTTCCTTGGTTTGTCTGGTACAAGCCTTCTGTTTTTGCTCATTGCTAAAAAGTAGCTGTATGCTCTTGACTGCACTTACTTTGGGGTAAGTTCTCGTGCTCTGAAAAAAACCATGCGCGTTCAAGAACATGAATGGCCAAGGGAGCCAAGGGGGCTTTTGCAGAGAGTTGCAAAAAGTTGAAAATGACTCCTATGTGTGCCATGTACACTTGTTTCCGTTTGATGAAAGAAAACGTCCTTCTGGGTTTGGCTCCAAGTGGGGAAAAAGACACTTGAGATATGGAGGCTGCTTGGAAAGATGGTTTATTGGTGGACAGGGCCACATGGCTTGAGCCCTGAACAGAAAAGGTGATCACATGCTTCAATGTTGGTGGAGAAGAAGAGAAGGGCTGAGGGAGGGGCTTGCTAGGCTTTTTATAACCTGTTCAGTCCCACTATTCTGTTTCCTGTTCCTGTGTAAGAAATGTATTCTGATTGGTTGTCAGACTCCCATGGGGCTATGCAGGGGCAACTCTCTAGGCTGTGTTTTGAACCCAGGTTTGGTTGAGTTCTCAGATGCCATGTGGTCAGTTGGGGTCAATATTATCATGCTTTAATCCCATCCCCCCTGCAGCTGAAGTGGAGAAGTCTTTATTATGTAAAGGGACTAGCTTGGCCTTCTTAATGGCCCATTGACAAAGGGGGTGACCAGGAAGCTACAGGCAGCTAATCTGTCTTTTAAAACATGTTTCTTTCTTTTCACATCCAGAGAAATATTCTGCCTTTTCAATATTTTCTGGGAGAGGGCTGGATGATAACACATTTTGCTCCTAAGAAACAGATTTTTTCCCCATTCTTTCACGAAAGATAAAACCTAGTTACAAGTTATAGTAGAGCCACAAGTTACAGTGGAGACAAGTGAAAAAGTATATATCCCTTGAGAATTTTAACTCAGAAATTCTCTTCTTCCAGTCCAGGTTTGCACAGTTAGCTTTAAATCACCCTAATTAAAGTAGCTTAACTTTCATGATATTTATATTAGGACACGTTCCCCTAATATTTTAATATGTTTTGATAGATTACCCCCCTCAGTGCCATTGTTTGCTGTTTCTGTGACTTCCAAATGACCTAAAGGTGGCTGATGTATGGTGGCATCAGTTTAGCCAGCCCTGCTTTGCCCCAAGCACCTCTGGCCTCAGTCTGTGTAACTCAGTCTGTGTAAAAGTTAAAAAGTATTACAGCCAGTGAACCTCCTTAGCATACTGTGTGGCACAGTTTACTGCATGCTAATTAATCCTTACGTGTTTATAAATTCATATTAAATACTGATCAGCAAGCAAGACTGGCGTTTCCATAAAACAATTTGCCGTAACCATAAATTGTGTAGTGGTATATACTGTAGATAGATGGAGATTGCATTTTAATTATTGTGATAAATTTATTTTAATGTAGCAATATGGGAGGGTGGCATATAATCTTTTCATTAAGCAACATTCTAACTTCCTGTGTCAAATATATGCCAATATATCAAAACTGAAAAAAGAAAGCAATAAAAAGCATGAATCAGAATTGGAAGGGGATATTTAGACCATCAAGCCCACTACCTTCTCAATGCAGGAATCTAAATTAAAGCAAACTTAAGAGATTTCTGTGTAGCCTCAGTCAAACATATGCAATGAAGTTGAATCTCTCTGGTTAATTGGAGTTCAATGAAGTTGAATCTCTCTGGTTAATTGGCCCCAGTATTGACCCACTCTTACTGATATATATATATATATATATATATATATATATATATATATGTATGTATGTATGTATGTATGTATGTATGTATGTATGTATATATGTATATATGTATATATGTATATATGTATATATGTATATATGTATATATGTATATATGTATATATGTATATATGTGTATATGTATACAGCACAAATATAAAAAAACATATGTATGTATGTGTGTATATATATATATACATACATACACACACATACATACACATACATACATACATACATACATACATACATACATACATACATATTCTTCTGCATAACTTTCTTTACTGTATGTATCAAAAGCATATTAGAAACTACCAACTAACTATCACAACCACATGGCATCCACATAGCACACAAACCTACTAAAGACTTCCAAAATATCCTAAATAAACCAAAAGGTCCAGCAGCCACAGAATAAAAACAGTCATCTTCAACGTACAGTGTAAGGACTATAACAGCCACTATTTAGAACAAACAGGCAGAAGATTAACAGAGCTCATCCATGAACCCAATTAGCAGGAAATAAAAAGACCAAAAACTTCTCACCAGCAATCAACAATCAGAGGAGCAGAGATTAATACCAAGATTAGACCAACAATACAGAAGTTAAACAATACCCCAATCAAGGAACCAGCAGCTCAGACAAACAAACAATAAACAACAACTTAAGGAACCACCAAAACTTCTTGCAGGGCAAGCCACTTGTATATAAAATGAGACCAAACCCCACTCCGTTGTAGAACTGATGACGCTATTTATGAAACCTCTGCAAGAAAACAGCCAAAGTCAGAGAGCATCAAGGACCCCACAGTTTACCCTGAGCTACAAATATTATCTTCTTTTTATATTCTTAGGTATTTGAAGTCTGTCCTCATATCCTCTTCGCCACAGTTCTTCTCTGAAAGATAAATATTGACTTCTTTCCATTCAATTTAAATTTTATTGATCAACCTAACCGCCCTTCTCTATACCGTGTCCAATTTGTTTGAATCCTTCTTAAAACCAGAAGGTGTCCTACAACAATACTTTACTTGAGGTGGGATCTGACTAAAGCTGAATAAAATATAGAACAATTACTTCCCACAATTTGAACAAAAAACAAAGAGCAGTCTAGAAGACTCTCTTTATATAGGTCCTCTGATTTGGAAACTCTGCTTCTGTTGTTTTAACTAAAATTGCATTTACTATTTTCCCAACCACATCATGTGACTGACACATGCTGTTTAAAATTGTTTTGTGCTTTCATTCCTTTTTCAAAGGTACCATTGTTAAGTGAGGTATCTCATCACATATTTGTATCCTTGATTTCTACTTTCTAAATCAAGAACTTTGCATATGCATCTTTCATTTGGTTATATTCAGCCCACTCCTTTAACACATCCAGATACTTGGCAATGTTACATCAGCCATCTTTCTGTCTTAACTAATTTTCTTTCATATGCAAATTTGATTAAACATTCCTGCCACTTCTTGATCCAAGTCATTAACAGAAATATTGTATTATAAAGGATCGTAGGCTGAATTTTATGGTACCCATCTTGATCCTTCGCTCCAGTCGGTAAGGACTCTTATCCTTAAGGACTCTCCAGTTTGATGAGCAGTCTTTGATTGCAATTTCTGAAACAGCTATGCCTCCACTTATTCTTATGCCATTCAGTTGTTACTTTGCTAACTTACTACTCAGAATATCACGTGGCAATTTGTTGGATGTTTTCTTGAAATTTAGATATGTTCCTCTATGACTTTCCCATATTCTACTCAGCAGGCTATCCAATTTAAAATAAAATATGATAAAGTAAGTTCTTTTTCTTTCTGGCAAATATGCACTGTCAACTGGTAGTTATTTCAGTGTTTTCAAGGTACTTAGGGATTGCTCCTATGATCTTCTCTAGGGTTTGTCCAAATATTGATGTCAGATTGAGGGATCTGTAGTTCCTGGAACCTCCTTCCCCCCCCCTTTTTTTTTGGGGGGGGAGAGAAGAACAATAGTTATTATCTGTCAATCATTTGACATTTGATCCCTCTTAAGGATTTTTCAAATATAATTGATAATGCTTTGGCCAGATTATCACCTGACTCCTTGAGTACCCTAGATGTGATCTATCTGGCTCTGGAGATTTAAACTCATTCAAAGTAACATAGAAATTCTCTAGGTTTCCATCAACGTGCTAAGAGCCGAGGTGGCGCAGTGATTCGAGTGCAGTACTAACTTCAAGCTACTTCAGCTGACAGCTAGCTGCAGTTCAGCAGTTCAACTCTCTCCAGATCAAGGTTGACTCAGCCTTCCATCCTTCTGAGGTGGGTAAAATGAGGACCCAGATTGTTGGGGGTAATAGGCTGACTCTGTAAACCGCTTAGAGAGGGCTGTAAAAGCACTATGAAGCAGTATGTAAGTCTAAGTGCTATTGGTAATACTGCCATTTTAATCTGTTCTTCACAGTTGCTTGTTGGAACACATCCCTGCCATTGTGGCAAAGTAGCCATTGAATAGCTCTGCTTATATTCTGAAAAGCCTAAAGCCTGGAGATATTGTAGCTACTTCATATTATTCCTTTTTTAGGCATTTAGGCCCAGGGGGTGCACATTAGATCAATGGTAGGAAAATACCTCTGTGTGCATTCATTAAATCCAGAAGATTTAATGAACCAGTCCTGGCATTGGGGATTTGCTAATACAGGCTCTGCTTGCAGGGCAATACATTTTAATTTTAGCAACAGGAGCAAAATAAGTTTAGTGTTCATAAAAGATTTACCAGCATCTGGCAGCACAAAACCAAGCTCACTTATACTCTGATTTTAATTGTTGGAAAAAATAAAAGCAGTTCATGAACTTGGCTGGATTTCCTTTGTAATTGTGACAGCAGTGGTTGTCTTATTTTGTAAAAGGGCTATGTTCACTATCATGAATAAGGATTGTCCATGTCACAGCATTGGTCTGCAGATTATTGGAAGTTCTCATTTGTCTTGTACAACAGCATCTTTGGATGCTCAAGTCTTCTTACTCTCTAACTTGAATGAGAATGATCTCTTATTTTCCCAACCAAAGAATCCAAAATTTAAACAGAAATACAAAAACAGAATGAAATAATAAGTCCTGATTGGAGTCAACCTTCGTAAAATGCATGCAAAAAAGAATCAAGTTAATCCAAAGATTGCTTGGCAGTGTGGTCTGATAATAATACAGCCAACAAATCATTAATAAGAAAAGATAATTAACCTGTTTGTACTACAGAGCACAGGCCCACAGAATCTCTTGCTTTTGACATGTTACCTGCTAAATGCTAGCCATCAACGCTCCTAATATTACTGAGCAATTCATGTTGAAGAAGAATTCTGCAGTGGAAAGAGTTGCATTGCCAAACATGATTAGTCATCATATTTGTGTACAAAATGAAGGACTTATGGAATGGCATTAGTGTCACAATGTATTTATCCATCTGACATAATTAAATAAAAATTAGATCTCAAGGAAAAACTATTTGAATTTCTGAGGACAGACTGGACACATCAAAGCTGTGTGCTGCTCTTGTTGTTGAGTCAGACAATGTTTAGGAACTAAGGAAAGGGAAGGAAATAGAAGAACAGGCTGAATTAGATTTGCACTTTTACCCACGTATAAACTTCTTGTTTTCCCTTGCACAGTATATTCTTGCAAAATCTGCAAATATATATGAAGATGAGCAACGTAGACAAGAGGAATCAAAATGGATTTGGGAAAGATGAGAGAGAGCAATGTAGTATCTTGTTGTGATTGGAGCATGAAGGCTAAGAACCATTCAAGTTGTCCCTAACTCTATTAATTGACTCAGAGCACCATCTGATGTGATGTGCTTTGTGTAAAATGTAGATGAATAAATGTTTAAACAAAGTTAAGAATATATATATATATATATATATATATATATATATATATATATATATATATATATATATATATATATATATTCTGGTATATATATATATGTTACATTTGTGCTGACACAAAACACACACACACACAGAGAGAGAGAGAGAGGGAGGGAGGGAGGGAGGGAGAGAGAGAGAGAGAGAGAGAGAGAGAGAGAGAGAGAGTTCTTTAAGTGTACTGGTGGCACAGTGGTTAGAATGCAGTATTGCAGGCAAACCCTGCCCACTGCCAGGAGTTCGATCCTGACCGGCTGAAGGTTGACTCAACCTTCCATCTTTCTGTGATGGGTAAATTGTTGGAGGCAATATGGTGACATTTGTAAACTGCTCAGGGAGTGTTCTAAAGCACTATGGAATAGCATATAAATCTTAAGTGCTATTGCTATTATTTTGCACAAGATAATTCTTTTATTGGGTTGAACCTGAATGAAATCTTAGAGATCTGTAATTGGAGTTCTCTCACAGGGTTCAAGCTTTGATTGAAGTATTGATCACAAATAATTTTCATTCATTTCCTCCAGTAGAATTTCCCCTAGTCATAGATTTCTTGGATTTCGTGTAATTTAATTATTACACTGACTTAATAGCATTTTGCAGAAATATTAGATCCAGAACAATGTATAATTTGCTGGGAAGTAAGCTACTTAAAATGGTATTGAATGGGTTCAGTATTAGATATAGCTTCACTCTGAATATTTTGTAGGAATTATAATGTGCTCTGTTACTTCAAAGTAACTAGTCTTGTTTGAACATTTGGAAACATTATCCCATTATCATTTCTTTTCTGTCTTACAGTAATCCGGAGACCAATTATCAAAAATCTACCCCCTCCTGTTAAGATTGATCCTGATGGTCCATGTCTTGGAGCAATGGAAGAGGTACAGCTTGAGGACAGCCAGAAGAATGAGATAGACATTTCTGACCTGGGATCTCGCAACTATGATGCAAGGACAGACTTTTACTGCCTAGTGACGGAAGATGATATATGAGGCTTGCTAAGATATTCCTGTGGAAATGATATTTTTTTTGTAAGCATGGTATGCTTTGGACAACATGCTTAATTAATCTCTTTAATCCAGAAGTCCTACAGAACTCTGACCCGCTCATTCAACATGTCTTTTTCTAACTTAAAGGATAGGAGTAAAAGAAATGTTCAGATGACACAAAACAAAAGAGTAGCCAAGACTTCAGGAGACAGAAATAAAGCAGCTTAGGCTTGGCATCCTTCTGTTGGGCACATCATTAAACAGGGCAATTGTATAAAATGGCCTCTGAACCTCCTACATAATTCTATAAGCATTCACCATTGGGGGGATGCAAGGTTTTGGAGAACATCTGTACTCAATAGTGCCATACATTCAGATGATTATCTTGTATCAGATTGCAATGCTGGGATTTATCTAAGCAACAGGCTTGGCAAAGCTTTTCAGTTACTGCTAACATCTCCAGGCAGGTGTTGATACGTGAGAAGTGAACATTAATAGCTAAATGTTATTAGGGTAATTGGAATTATAAGGGGAAATATCAACACTAAGGAGATATGAGACTCCTCCTTGCTAGAAAAATGAAAAGTGGCAGGTTTCTATATGAAAAAGAACTTTTTTTTGGAAGAAAATAACAAAGCACTCACTTGTACTTATTTCCATGTAAATTTTAAAATGCATCTTACTATATGCTAGCACCAAGGGATGCAGACTTGCATTGATTTCCCCCACCCTGGCTGATAGAATACTATTGCTATTTATTCTTTATATAATGCTATCTAAGTAAGTGGAGGCATTCTTCATTAGGAATTTTTCAAGTTGAGGCTGAAACACATCTAGAGGGCGCTAGATTGATTTTATTAATCTTCTCAAGCATTCTTTGCCTTTGGTAGCCAAAACTCAGAAGGTGTCTGTAACAGCCTTTCAGATGAACACATTGTATGAAGGCATTCTGTAATCTTTCAGAAACTACATGTTACATCACATGCATGCAGTGACTAAAGTGATGTAGAATTTAAATTGGAATGAAGCAAGGGGAAAGAGAGGGGATCCCAGTGGGGTTATGAAGATGCAATTTGATTGCAAAATACCCATTATGTTTGTTGAGATCTTCTAAGACAGCCTGAAATATTTCAATACACATGAATCCAGAACTCTCTTGCCCCATTGCATTGGTAGACTTCCTTTTTTCCAAGGGAAAAGTATGTAAAATAGAGTATCCAAGTCAGTTTCAATAATAAGTAACTTGAAAGAAAAAAAAGGGAAAAATATCTAAAATGCCTATTGGAGGGGAAAAGGGCACTTCCATGGAAAATGGAGAAGGGATGCAGAAATGGGGCCGAGAAAGAGACCAAAAGAAAAAAAAAAAAAAAGAATTTGAAGTCAGAAGATGGGCAAGTATGATTTCAAAATGTGTAAAACAAATGTCTCACAGAGTATCAGGAATTGAAGCACATTGGGATAGATTCCTCTAAAGATCGTGAATAGCTGCTCAAGTTCTCCAAATCTGAAAGTCCAGCCATTGGACTAACTCTTCTAAGCAGCAGTTAGAGGCATATTGAAATTGCCTCTCAAGTTTCATCCAAATGAAACTCAAGAAAAAGTTAATTTAGACAGCAGCAAAGTTAATCTGGTAATGCAGAGGTGGGTTGCTCCCAGTTCAACCCGGTTCAGCCGAACCAGTAGTGATGGTGGTAGGCTCCGCCCATCCACCTGGATGCTTCTGCGCATGTGGAGAAGCATTCCACGTGAGCAAGAGCACGAGCAAACCAGTAGGAAACCAGTTAGCAACCCACCACTGATGCAATGGTATTACAGTGATGATGGTTGTTTCTTTGTTTTTGGATCATTGTAATGACAAAAATTCATCTTCCTCTGTTTCTTGTTAGAAAAAGATTGTCCAAAAGATTGTCCAATGCACTTTATTTTCTTCAGACAAACTTCTATGTATCAAGGGACCAAGAACCATAGGGATGTTTCAAGAAGTCAATCTTAGACTGTGCTTAAGTACTGGATTGTACAATTCAAAAGGCAGCTCTCTGTGGAGATTCTCAGTCATCCAGGTCATAGTTGTCTCAAATGTCCTTTTTTTTCCTTCAAAAGTTTTGAGGTTTTTTTCTTTGAGGAAGAAGAAGAAAACATTTTGCTTCTTGGATGAGAAATAAAATGTTTTCTTATTCCTCCTCTAGGAAAAAAAAACAGTCCAGTTGCCTTTTGAAGAAAAAAGCACCTTTGAGTCAAAAGGCAAGTTTTTTTTTTTACTTTAAAGAGTGGAATGCAAATAAGGTCTTGTGATTTTAGTCATCTGCAGCCCATTTCCTTTTAGCCTAGGCAGATGTGATCAATGGCTTACCAGGCATTAGTCTCAGAATAAAAACTGAAGCCACCTTTTTCATGAATATCAAGAAAGCAAAGCTGAACTGGAGGAAAATGGCAGCATTTTCAAGCAAGAATAGAGGTGACTTCCAAGACATAACAAAGGGGATCCTTAAAACTATCTTTCATTTCATTTTCATTTCATTTTATTTGTCTTGTATGCCACCCACTCCCGGAGGACTCTGGGCGGCTCACAATAGACAAGGGAAAGGGGATAAATAGACAAAGACAACACTTTAAAAAAGACGCAACATTCACAATTTCCGTGGGGCTGGATGTTTCACAAGCCCCCCGGCCTGCTGGAGCAGCCAGGACTTGGTGGCTTTGCGGAAGGCCGGGAGGGTAGTAAGGGTCTGGATCTCCACGGGGAGGTCATTCCAGAGGGTTGGAGCTGCAACAGAGAAGGCTCTCCCCCGGGGAGTCGCCAGCCGACATTGGCTGGCAGATGGAATCCGGAGGAGACCTAACCTGTGAGATCTTATCGGTCTGAGGGAGGTAATCGGCAGGAGGCGGTATCTCAGGTACCCAGGTCCGATAAAGCCCATGTAGGGCTTTATAGGTAGCGACCAGCACCTTGAAGCGGATTCGGAGACTAATGGGTAGCCAGTGCAGCTCGCGGAGGATAGGTGTGACGTGGGTGTACCTAGGTGCACCCACAATCGCTCGCGTGGCTGCATTCTGGACTAACTGAAGTCTTCGAACACTCTTCAAGGGCAGCCCCATGTAGAGCGTGTTACAGTAGATAAAGGGTTAAAAAGATTGCAAATGAGAGCCTCTGTTTGTTGTAAATCAATATGATATTTTCAATAATTTTTGTAAAGAGCATCATTACCAAGTATTTTAACATCATCTTGTGTTAGTCCATTTCATATGGCCTGTAAGTTCAAACACAGTTTGAAGGTCCACCTCTATCTTGCTTTAACTGGCTGAAATTCTGTCTGAATCCATTTGTGATTATTTTCTCCAGAAGTATCAAAATTTAGAAAATTTTGCTGGTATATTTTTTCCTCTTTCAATCTAGACTTCAATCTGAAGTCAAAGGGAAGTTTGGATATCTGGTGGAGGTTGAGCGATCCAGTAGAATGTAACATAAGATAATGCAACATGAGCACAGACTGCAGAAAGAAGGAAATGGAAACACTTATTTTGCTCCATATCAAAGCCAATTACAATTGTTGATCAAGTAACAGCCAAGGTATGGTACTAAGTCCCAGTTTGTTTTAAAAAAAACACCACTGGATGACAGAGAGGAGCATTCTCCAATATTGTTCAAGCAGCACATACCTGAACTCTATTAAGTTAAAATGTGTCCATAACATTCTTGAAAGTTGCATACTTTTTGGTACAATACTACATTTGGTTTTTGACCAAGAGCATGGTTTCTTGATTGCATGCAATCAATACCTGCATGTTTTTTTATTCATTCTGAGGACTTTCATGTAGTATACAATGGATTACATAAACAAACACTTAGCATTAGTTGCTGCAACAAAAGCAGTCCAAAAGTTGGTACTGTTTTACAATAAAGCAAATTGTTAAATATATTAATAAATTATAATAAAATATAAAGTATTTTAATATATTGCTTTAAAATAAAAATCCAGAAAATAATTATTTAAATATGTGAGGCAAGAAATCAACCAAGAAGCATTTGGCTTGTTACGTGACTTATGGTAACAGGAATACTGCCAAGAAAGTGGGTGAATTCTTCTGACTCGTCTTCATCCAAGGCTCTAAACCTAACATGCTAATCATGGCATAAATCAACCATCTCTGACATGAGAAGCAGCATAGAATTGTGACCAGAGCTATTACAGTGGACAAATAATTTGGAATGAGGTGTGCATACTGGTAATTAAATGGCAATGCCTAGAAAAGATGATTGAAAGACTGTTGTGGCCCAGCAGGAGCCATTGGAGCTGCCACCAGACTCCGACAGCGAGGGGCCCTGTGAGCCGGCTCTGGAGGATGTGGAGAACCCTGGACAGGGTTCCGACTCTGAGCAGGGCGTAGAGAGGCTGGTTGGCCACCAGGAAGCACCTGAGCCTTGGACCAGTGGGGAGGAGACAAGGAAGAGTGAGCTGAAAGCCAGTAGTGAGTTGTTCCTGGATGCACGGCATCGAAGAGCTGCTAGGCGTCAGGAACAATTACACAATTACAGGAGGTAATTGCACTCAGCTGGTGGTCATTAGGCTCCTCTCCAGACTATAAAAAGGCTACTTGTGAACATGCCCCTCTTTGCAGAAGGCAACACAGAATCGAATGTCGGAGAACTTTGTATGAGCTTGGCAGGCTGGATTGCTGCCAAGCCTTATCTGTGTTTATTGCTGCCCAAGCTTGTCTGTGCTGGGTTGCTGCCAAGGACCTGTTTGTCTGTTAATTAAATGCCGTAATTTATCTCTGGCTCAGAGTGTGCTTTGGTGTGTAACGAAGGAGGTCAGAACAAAAGACAATCGTGCAAAAAGTCTAAAAAAGTTCAACAAAACAGTAATTCTGTTTTAGCCTTACCATTTAGCCAATGTATTGCACATTGAGCAACATATTTCATGCAGATGGAGAGGTCTAATGCACATTCCCCAACCTTTTTGGGTTGGCAGATTTGTGTGGGAATGGAGGGGGGAAGAAGGGATGGTTTTGTTCCAGGGAGAGGTGTGAACATTGCTTAATTTCCATGAGCAGTGGGTGGACATGCCCGCAGCTCACACAAGTGGGCTGCAAACATTGGTGCCCACTGCCCGCGTAAGCAGGACTGCAAGTGCCCAGTGCCTGCTGCTCATATGAGTCAGGCAGCCCCTGTGCGCATACCAGCCCACTGCTCACGCAGCCTGGATGCAAATAGGCCATGGCCTGGTTGTGCATTCTAATATTTAATTGTTGTCATTGCAATTGCATGCAGGTTGTACTTGTGTTTTACAAAGATCTAGATTTTGAGTTCAGTGTTGTCAAACATGTTTTGCTCTCCCTTGAAACCTTCCCATAAAAGCACAAAGTGTAATTCTTTCTCCGCCAAGTGATGTTGTTGCATCACCTACATTTTTCTTCTTCTATAGATGCTGCCCTCATGGTTGCAAGGTTGCCCTTTTGCTGCTCCAGTAAACACAGGTGACAGTTTATGACTTGGGTTGTGCCAGAATGGCTGCTAATGCTAAGCCCTCGTGGTTCATCGATTAAAATCTGAGTCTCGGCACAAAAGTAGAAATAATGCAAGGGGAGAGGGGTTGAATGGCACAAGAGGGGAGGCTATCACATTCCAAAAAGAAGGAGCTGCCTTTGCTTTCAATCAATACTGAGAGTGTTTTTTCAAACTGCTAAACTACTAGAGAACAAAAATAAATAAATTTCCTTTAGGCAGTGTTTATTGTACTGTAATTCCTGCCTACAGCATTCTTCTTTAATTACTTCAATATTTATATGCAGGGAGAATGTTTTCTCAAAAGGCCGTTCAACTTTTGGTGATAAGATTGTGTACTTTGATCCAAAGCTGAACAGGCTGGACTCAGTCTGGCTTTGCTTAAAGATACACTCTACTGTCGAGTGAATTGTAATACCAGATGCAATTAGGCAAAAATGAAAAACTATAAATGCTTAAGAAAATATTTGCTTTGCAAAGCATCTTGGCAAAACATGAGCTCCTCCCTTCTATTGTAGAGTTAAAACGTTTTCCTAGTTTATCCAAAACCGAACGAGATAAAATAGACCTTGACACTGTCAAGAATGACATTCTTCTTTCTTAGCCTGTGCTACGTGGACAAATCTGGACTGTGTCCTTACCAGTTTTATTATAGCAATGTTTCCCTTAAAAAATTCTAGGAATGATAATTGGGTGGCAGTGCTGGAAATTCTTGCTAGAGCTGTGGAACAGGAGAATTGTACAATCAACTTATTAAGTTAATAATACCAATCACATAAAAAGGAAGTAACACCAGTGACAGGTCATTTTTTATGTTTCTTGGTAACAAATGAGTCTGTTGGGGATGGGTAGCCAGGAAACACCCAATCTGGAGAGCAGACTTTGCTCTAATTATCCAGGTGGTAGGAGGGCAAAGGCCTCTGGGGAGGGAAGAGTTTTGAAGGCAAGCAGACTTCCTATTATTTGCATCAGTTGTTGGTTACATGCTGTAAGAGACAGAATTTTAGCAGGTTCAATTTGTCCTGCAGGCATGAAGAAAAGGGTACAATTAAAAGATTATCTATCCTTTGTTAAAACTACAAGAGCCCTGACTTTCCTCTACAGCAGATCATTTTCAGAGTTAATCAGCTCAAAGCAGGATTTCCTAATCCTGGCAATTTTAAGATATATAGACATCAACTCCCAGAATTCACTTGCTGTCTGGGGAATTTTGGGAGTTGAAGTTCATGTGTCTTAAAGTTGCCAAGATTGGGAAATCTTGCTCCAGAAGGCTCTACTGAAACCCACCCAGAGCTATTATCTCTCATTCACTTGGATTTAACTTTTCAAGTGCTTCTCCTGTAATGGCTCAGGCTTTCCTACAGCACAGAGAAAGAAAGATTAAGATACAGTACTGTCATTTGCAGTTTATAGACTGATTCAAGGACATCTTATTTGTTGAGACCAAGAACAAATAAACCACATTATATCCTAACATGTTATGCAAACTTGGCCATCCCATTAGGCTGTTAGGATTTGGTTGGGTGAACACAGCCAAGGTAACGTGTTATTGTAACTGTATCTGGTGCGTAAAAGGTTGAAATTATGTTTCAAGGATTACACAATGGTCCACTTTTCTCCTTCGTTTAGGTTTGAGCAACTGATTTCATGGTCAAGGCAACATATCCCACATTGCTCTGATGGAGAATCGACAGGCCTGCTAGGAAAAGCAAGAGATGGGCTCTTAAAAAGATGACCTCGGTGATGGAAGTAGGTTAGCCAATTAGCAGTAATTTTATCTAGCTGCTCAACATGTTAAGCTCTAATCATTACAATGATCAGGTTGGATTATTACATCTTATCTCTTGAAGACAATGGGAGGGAAATTAGTCCAATTTTCAAACATTGGTCTCAAGCATCCTGCCTGAAATTGAGCACATTGGTACCAGAAAGATACAACCATAAGCACCTCTGTCCTTGCCTGAAAGTAGATGTTTTCTCAGGATGATATCCATGCCTTCTCCTAGTATTCAATTACTAAAGCATCACATAGTAAACACTCTACTCTCCCATGACCTCCACATAATTCAAATGTCATTGATTTTTCTGTAGGTAGTTTATTTGTTCAGCACTATTGCCTGCCGGGAGAGACGACTTCACAATTATTTTACTCATATAGACTTTCCCCCCTGCTCACTGGACATGTCTGCTTGTAGAAGCTCATTCATTAGACTGACTTTGTGGGAGAAGGTTTCTTCTGGCATGCTTGCCTGTTGGGCATTTCACAGGTGAAGCTTAGGCGTTGAGTGAATGTGCCACCTTAAAGAAGCAAATACTTAACAGAGCAAGAGATCAGTTACCAAAAATAATCACATTTCTTTCAGATGAATAGTGCCCAGTATACAGACCTGCTTTCTCTATGACCCTGGGTTAATTTTCCAACCCACGCCCACCTTGTCTGGTCGCTAGAAAGTTTGAGAACAAAATGTTCTATGTGCAGAATACATAGCTAGCCTTGTGGGCAACTGCAGGCAGACCCCAGTCCAAATGAAGGGGGAGACTGGGAACTATGGGAATGAAAAAGAAATGTCCCATTGAGGAAAATGCTACTGTATTGGAGGCTTTACCTGATAGATCCATAGCGTTGAATAATGGAAATCAAAATGCTGATGAAAAAATAATGAAGTAACTAAATAAAGCAAAAAATTGGGAAGCAAAAAAACAAACCCCCCAAATCCACCCCATTTTAAACTGGCCACTTGGAATGTTGAAGCTGGTTCCTAGGTCAGACCTAGTGAAATGATCATTCATGAATTATTTCGGTATGGAATTTCAATTCTGGCATTATCAGAATGGCATCTTACTGGATCTGGAATACAAGACAGTGACAATGTCTTTGCTATTATTGTGGAGACAAGAAACACCCAGAGCATATTGGCTTCATTTCCGTAGCATCTGAAACTATTGCAAGCTTTATCAGCTTCAAGTCAATTAGCAGAACTGTCACTTTTAGGAACAATGAGAATGTGTTTAATTATGCTTCCCAGAAGGACGAATGAGGCAAAAGATTTATTCTATACAGAGTTGTAAACAACTGTGGATTCATTGCACAGAGGTAATAAATCCTGAACATTGGTGACTTTAACGCTCATGTTGGTAACAACTAGGAAGGCTAGGAAAATGTCTTGGGCAAATTTGGTATTGGAGAGATAATTGACAATGGCCTGTGCCTCTTATCATTTATAGAAGTAAATGAGCTAATGATTGGAAACATCCAATCAGCACCATTTAAAACCTCGGTTAAAATGGCCTTTACCCAGTAGAAACAATACATCAGTACTCAACTATTTCTAAATCAGCAGCGGTTTCCAAACATCACTCATGGACATCTGGTCACAAGAGGCATCTACCACCTTCTACTGCAGTCGTATTATTTTGATTAATATAAACTGCTCATAATGTAGCCACACCAATTGTTATGGAAGAGTGAAATTACAAGAACTTACTTGCCAACAAGGATTCCACCTAATTTGTGTCACCATTTTTCATGTGGATGATGAAAATGATTGAGGCCCAATTGTCAGAAATAATTAACAAGCATGCCCACAAAATCTATCCCATTGGAAGACACTGAATCCAACCATAGATTTTGGATGAATGAAAACTCTGCAAACTCTGAAGATTTAACTCTGTACTGATCACTTAATTAGCAAATTGACACCTGCTTCAAAACCTAATGAACTGTCTGTTCAAATTGTATTGCAAAAGAACTTGAAGAACTTATATATTGCTGAGAACATCACAACCTCTGCACTTATTATGTTGCCTCAGCAGTAAATTTCAACATGAATGATGCCAGAAAAGCAGACAGATTTGCGAGCTCCAGAATTGAGTGACTGAATCATTTATATAGTACTTCCAGATTCTTTACAACTGCCCTGTTCTGAGGCATTCCAGTAGAGCCACCAATTCTTGACAGCTCAGATGGAACAATTGAATAATGTAACTCCAGAATCTCTGAAGCTACCATCCATCAGTTAAAAAGAGGGAAAGCTAGTGACACAGATAAAGTCACTGCAGAAGCAATAAACACTGCTTATGATACACTAATCTGTCAGCTCCATTTATTCCTTCAAATTATTTGCGAGTTTGAGGAAATACTTTATTTGTGGAAACAGGCAATATTTCCAATTTTCAAGCAAGGCAATCAGGAGTACAAGAATTGATGTGGGATTAGTTAGTTGTCGGTCAAGGTATTTATCAAAGGCTTCAGAAAAGATGGAAACAAATAGCCCAAGAACAGCAGTCTAATTTCAGGCTTGGAAGAGGATGCTGTGACCAAATATTTGTATTATGACAACAGCTTGATGAATGCATCAACTGTGGAAAGAGGCTTTTTTTTGCTGTTTATTGATTTTGCAGTGGTGTCTATTCAGGCAGTGTTACAGAAGGCTAAGGTGAGCCTGCTACAGCAGATACATGAGGAATCATGAAGTTTTGTGTCAATGGAGAAACATCCAGAACCTTCCAGCATGTAATAGCAATAGCACTTAGACTTATACACTGTTTCATAAACTGCCCTCTCAAAGCAGTTTAAAGAATCAGCATATTTTCCCCAACAATCTGGGTCATTTTACCAACTTTAGATTGATGGAAGGCTGAGTCACCCTTGAGCTGGTGAGAATAAAACTGCTGGCGGTCAGCAGAATTAGCCTGCAATACTGCATTCTAACCATTGCACCACCATGGCTCCTAGTAATGTATTTCCCTTTCTTCAACCTTGTGATTTTTGCAGTCATAAGGAAGATATTTGCTAGCATTAGGTCATATTCAGAGATGAATTAATCATAGATCTATAATGTTTGCTAATAAGCATATGCTTTTTGTTTCTGGTGGTTTTCATTAAGGCTGGGCAGGGATTTTAATTTGGACATCTGATTCTCTTGTGGAGAAATCCTTAAAGCCGCATTTCTTCCTTGTGCTCATGTGCACCACCAGGAAAAGATGTTTGATTTACTGCCAACTGGTGCAACATATGTGCTGCAAATCACCTTTTTCTCTTTCAATCCAAGTTGCTGCACAGATCTAATTTTCATATCTTTCCTATTGATAAGTGCCTATTGTAATACTTACCCTAGGACTCTTATCTCCTTCAGTCAGCCTTACTATCCCTGGCATTTTGTGATTCAAATAAATAATTGGATTATAAGAGGAAAAACTTAAATTCAAGTATGCTGACATATTCATTGAGGGACAAGAACTGCCTTCCCTAAGAGCTTTGTGCCATTATTTATTTTGTAATTTCTATGGAGGAAAAGCAGGTCAGCACTTTCATTACATATGCCAGACTATAGTATTGTATGAAGCCACAAAAGTAGAGAGTGACATTTCTGAAGTATTTGACACCTGGGTGATTTTTTTTTAACACCCCCTCCCTTTCCTGCACCATATCACTGAGCACCAAACAGCAAATCAGCATACTGGCAACAGCAACTTGAGTCCACATTCACCACCAACCCTCCATATAGAATCTGCATCCCTAAGTCACCAGACAATGCACACCCTTATTGACTGCACCCAGGGCAGACTGCCCCACCAAACCATCTTCACCAGGCTACTGAAACTATCTAGTTGCTAGGATGCCCTCTTCTGTCAGTGTCACCATGCATCAGGCGAGGACTGAGTATTCAACAGAACCTTTCATTTAGCAGGATGAGGATCAATGCCATGGGACACGAAAAGTGCTAATAAATGTAGTGTAGAAATATTCTTTAGCCCAACGAAGTGCACTGCGAATACATGCTGATCTGAAGTTTATGAGTTTATTGCTGCTAAAACAGTTCAGTGGGACAGTCTCAGGCACTTTAATTTCACCAAGGCAATGCTATTCGAATAGAGGTAAAAGTAAAATTCTGTACAACTCACAGGGAGACTGATATCCAGCTTAAGTAGTTCCTTAGAGCAAGCGCTTCCTTTCCATAATTTCTTTCCCCATTTATAGGTTTTGTAACCCACAAGACCTGAAGTAGATTATGCTGTATTTAATAGCTCCAGAAAATTATGTCTTCAGACTCATTACTGCTTTCAAATAAAAATGAGAAAGTCCATCACCAAACTCCACCATAAATTTATACTCCAAAGCACTCTTTCCTCTTGTGCATTGGTTAATACAACTTTAAAAGCCTACATTTATTCCTCGGTTCCCAATAATTAGACTTTCCTAAAATCTTACAAATAGGTTTATACATACGGTTAAAATATATATCTCAAACTCATATAAGCCAGTCCTTTTGAAATTAAATGCAAGCAAATTATTTCCAGAATATACAGAGGTAGGAAAAATATACGCAATAGCCAGTGAAAGTTTTAGGGGAGTTCCGGGGAGTGGGGGATAAAAGAAAGCAATAAAAATGAAAGCAAATAGAAGCACCCTTGATACAATGACCCCGGGTAGAACTTCTCCACTATCCTTAGCAGCCTGGAATTTCTGCTGTGATATCAACATCCATACATTCTAAAAAGAATCCCAGCTCTATGGGAAGTCAGGATGTTGATAGGAGGCTTCAGAATTTGCATGGACATCGATCTGCATTTTCAGTCATGGGATACTTTCATGGTGTAAGATGGCCAAGGCAGAGTAATCTGAGCTTTATGTAGACTTTTAAATGCAAAAAATAAAACTGTTAAGACATCGGTTCTTTAAAAAGGAGGGGATTGCAAAAAGGGGTTTCAATGATGTAGGGTCACAGTCCTTAGTGGTGCTTTATTAACAAGATTCATGGAGAACAGTTGGGGCTGGAGAGTCCATTTTCTGTAGGTCCTTTTCTTTACAGGCTAAGGAAATGTTCTTTCCGAAAGCCCTTCTGTAAAACATAAAAAAAAGACTGTCACAAGCACAAATCAGGTTGGTGATGATCCATCAAATGCTAACCTATCTAAGCCCCACAGACACCAAGGGTATCACCTATGGGTTCTATGCTAGAGACCTAGGTGCTATGAGCTCACTCTGGAAGAGAGAATAGAGAGAGAGGGAAAAAAAACACAAACCGCTTTATAGTCCCGATGGAGCTTGTTGTATTGCCACATGTTAGATAAGAGGCTGGAAGCAGCTCTGGAGGCTTTTTCATTGTCCAAGCTAGAGAAAGAAGAGAAATCTGTAACATTTTACTAGTGCTCACTGGGATTCAAACATATCCATTCTTTCTCCATGAAATACTAATGGATGTTAAGTCGAGATATTCACGTTCATCTGTGCTGGACTCTTATCCTCCCATTACCTGGATTATGTCCCTTTGATCTCCAATATTTATTCAGCAGCATCCCTATAGGAACAGATCTACACTTCTGCAAAGCCAGGGAAACTGCTCCTACTTTTAAGAGGATTTGAGGCTGAAAGAGAGACAGAGGCAGCCAAAGCTTTCTGTGTTCCTGTAATGCAATACTGAGTGGCCTTAGTTGCACACTCAGAAATGCCAACTGTTCTTCTAGGATGGCCTGTCTACATAGGCATTTTGGTCTTCTGTAGGCAGCTGGTGCCCATTCAGCAAGAGCCCTTTGGAGAGGGGCATTTTCAAAATGAGTGTTTCAGATTTTTCACCCACCAGGCTTTTAAGGTAAGGCCTGTGAGATAAATGGCATGGATCAGTTTGGATGTCATAGTAGGAAACAAAGGAGCTAATAAAGTCAGATTAGGGTGGAAAAAACTCTCAAGTGTTGGAAATAAATCAGTTAGATCAGCAGTTATCAACTGGTGGTCCACAGAAAAATTACTTGCACTTTTTATACTGCACTAAATCAGGGGTCCTCAAACTATGGCCCCTGGCCCAGATACGTGCAATGAACAGTTGTGTTGCTGCAGAGAGTCTCCCCCTTCGGGGATTTTTTGTGTGGGTCTGAGAGGGGCAGAAATTCCGACTTGGGGTCTGCTTCAGCCTCCTGGTGTGGGGCTTTGGGCGAAGGCTGGAGGGAAGCGCCACTGGTGGCAAAGAGCTGGAGGGCCTTGGTCCAGTGGGACTGCACTATGGCCTAGAACTGGCTGATCATCTCAGCCCACTGAACCTCCAGAAGCTGGTACCTGCATTCCTGCAGGTCTTTCCTCTGCTTGGAAAGCCTATGTTCATAGTCTTCAGTGAGGTGCTTCTGCTAAGCCTCCTTCTTGGTCAGATCCAATTTGAACTGAGCCAGCTGTTTTGCCACCTCTTTCTCATGGTGGCTACTTAGCTCCAACAATTGCTTCCTGTTGGGGCCCTAAGGATCCTAGATGGGCAGGTGAGGAGTGCTGAGAGGGGACGGGTGAGTAGAGGCCAGCGATGCGCCCCTCGACATGAGAGACATCAAGTTGGCCATGCCCACCCAGTCACATGACCCCCTAGCCACACCCACCCAGCCGATCATTAGGTAGATCATATTAGTGGTCCACGGGATTTAAAATTATGAATTTAGTGGTTCCTGAAGTCAAAAAGGTTGGGGACCCCTGATTTAGATGGACTGTTTACTAAAAGTAAACTGAAAATCTTTTGAGGTCTGACAGGCTTGTTTTCTTGCCCATTTTCTTCCTTCCTCCAGCCCTTGATTTATGTATGGGAAGTTGCCTTTTGCAAGGGACTGCACCTTTTGAGGATTGTGTGTATGTGCCTTCGAGTGAGTGCTGACTCCAGGTGTTTGTCTGGACAAGTCTCTGCAGTTTTCTTTGCAAGATCACAGTTTTTAGGCTTCCCATTGCCTGCTTCCTAGGGCTGAGAGAGAATGACTGGCCCAAGGTCATCAGGTTGACTTTCTACCTAAAGAGGGACCAGAACTCTTGATGTCTTAACTCCCATACCAAATTGGTTCTACTTCTGAACATTAAGTGAATCTAGTAAACATCCCACTCTTGTGATGCTGAAACAAGGGGCATAAGGAAGTTTTCTGCAGCAGAGTCCAGAAATTAAGTAAAATGCTGCTCTAAGTATGAAGTCTGTATGGAGTATGGATGGAAACTGCTGGCCATTCCTGCATACCTGTCCCTTTTTCTCTTGATGTAGAAGAGTTTGCGCAGGCCATCAAAGTAGACAATGTCACGTGCAGCAATGGAGCTCTCCACAACCAAGTTGTTCAGCACTGCAATGATGTTGATGACTACCTCTATTGGGGGCCACTTATCTCCGGAGCTTCCAGGAAGTTTCTCAATCAAATGACTCACCACTTTGGTTGCTGCCAATCCAAAACAAAAATGGTTAGCAAATAGTATGTAGAGAAAATGCACTTTGTCTAAAATCTCACTGTGGATGATATAAGTAAAGCATTTAAATGGCATGAAGGGAACTCTTTTTGTCAAGGCCCTGCTGTGTTTTCCTACAGGAATAACTCACACATTTCATCCTTGTTGCGTGCGTTCCGGGACAGGTTGCGAATCAATCCCGTCAGAGAACGAAGCTGGTGATTGTCAGCTGTGCGGACTCTGTCCAGTACAGGGTTCAGGATCCTCTCTTGCTCCAAAGCCACCCTACTGAGGACACCTGCCCACTACAGTGGACAAAAAGAAGAATGAGTTAGCAAATGATGATTCACCTGCCGAGTCAGTACTAATGTTCTAGGCACAGTGGAGAAATAATATCCGACTGATTCTTCTACTATAAGGTGCTCTAGAAAAAATATAAAACTTTCACATGCGCGCACACACATGAAATATCTGATTGTTGCAAGAGATTACTCAGTTTATTCTTTACCTTTCCTTTATTCCCAGTGCTTTCTGGACCATTAATAATTGCCTTAATCATGTTTGGCTTTAGGCAGACAATGGAAGCCTTGTCACTCCTTTCCTTCCTGCAATCAACTTTATTGGTTTTCCCCTTTTCTCACCCTCCATAACAAGATGGGCAAGTTTTCAATGCAATCACTGTTCAAGCTCAAGCAACTGCAAAGTAGGCAGAACAAGCATTCTTCATAGATATCTTCTCTATATGTTACTTTAAAAATCTGGAGCTTTGGGAGTATTGATAAGTATTATTGGTTGAACCACAGGGAAAACCTCAGAGCCTTTTTCCTTCAGGGCACAAGAAAAAAAATGGGGAAAAGTTGTTGGTGGCTTTGGCAACAAATATGTTGTATTGTTTGAGCAGGCCTACTTCATTTTGCTACACTGCTCTTTGAATGTAACCATCATTAAAAAAAAACATAAGGGAACCATCAGAGAGTTCATCTTCCATATCTAACTCACGCTTCCTACAAAGCATCAAGTTCACGTCTTAACTTCCTCCTCTCCTTAATACGCACTGCTTTATTTTAAAATCTTCAGAGGATTCAGGCTGGTATTTCTGGAGTCAGCCTTACCCGCCGGTCTCCTGCTGTGATATTCTGAAGCGCTCCAGAGGCTGCCTCTGTGGTGTGCTTATTCAGTTCACATCGCTGTAGCAGTCTGTTGTATACCCCTACAATCTGAGGGTTCCAGAGCCACTCCAACCCTTTAGGATCCTTAGAAACCTCTGCGAAAGTCACCATATCAGAGTTCATGTGGAGCTAAGGAGAAGAGTAAGAGAGTATTTAATGACCATTCTTGAGGCTGTATGAACTTTTGTCCTAGATACAATCTTGTTGTCTCCTTTACAGCTTACCCAGTTCAATAAGGCTTTATTATTGCTCAATCCATTCCCAAGGAGCCTATTCTCCCACATCTTATTTCTAATCATTTTGACCCAATTACTGTTCTTTGGGGATATTATTCCTCCCATAACAACTCTATGCCTTTCTTATACTTTAGCATTAATTCCCTCCAATTGAGGCATATTACTCAGAGGAGCTGACAACACTCTGGATATCACAACTACCAAAGATAATTTCTATTCCAGAAGAATTGTTGGGGTTTAAATGTGAACAGGGATAGGACCAACTGATCTAGAATACCTCCCCATTGATGTTGGGGATTCAATGCTGTTATTTAGCTAAGGAGAAAATCTATTCTGTCCAGAGCTATATGTTAGTGAAGACCCTAGATGTGGGACTGAGACCTGTTCTTGACTATAGGGGTTGGGATTGAATCCTGATGTGCTCAGAGTTTAGTCTTCTTAGTCAAGCTTTGGATTCCTCTCGTGCAGGGGCTTCCTTCTTTCCTTTCTTTCTCAGTTACTTTTCATCCCATGAAATAAGGGCTGCCCAGAACAAGCTCAGTTCTCTCCCATAATGGCATTTTTTACAGTCTCACCTCTCGGGCCCTCCTGCTTTGTGGGCTGAAGCAGCCTACTAGTTCACTTGTCATATTAGCTCCATCGCTCCTCTTATACCCTTCTAGCCGCTGGAGCGAGGAAGGAGGAATTTCATCATAAAGTCGGTAGGAGAGGTTGCGCAGGACACAGACTGCATTCTCAACACTCTGTGAGGACAAAATCCATTTTTTTAGAAAAACAACATCTACCCCAAAACAAACCTTTTTATAGTATATTATTTATTGCAATTTTTCTATTTTCTTAATTTTTAATAGTAACTGGCATAGATTAAATTGGGTTAAATTGATGTTCAGGTGCTAATAGTGTATTTTATATATTTGATTCTTGCTAGACGATCCCTTAGGCAATAATATAGAGCGCTCCAAACAGAGTATTTTACAATATTTTTGTATCAAACATACATATTTGTTTAATGATACATCATTTGCCTTTCAAATGTTTGCTTGAGGCATCTTATAACAAGAATCTTCATCAGCTTTTGACAGATTCAGGTTGTTTTGGTGCCAGAAGCCATCCATATTGTATTTTTGCCAAGAATCTGTTAGGCTGAAGAATACGTTCCTGGATATATCTCTATTCCAAGTGACAATCAAGCATTGAACTTTATTTGAAGAACCAGATCATTAGACTATTAGACAATTCCTAATATGATATACTTTAAATTATTACTCTGATATCCTCTTTGCACATGGAGCATCAGATGTATTTCACTGGCTGTATTCATACAACATACTCAACTACAAACGTAGCAGCTACAGTTTCATGCCAAGCTAAACTTGATTAACTTTAATTCTGGTTAGCTCTGAGTGTCTTAGAGTATTGTGTGAACAAAGGCTAGCTTTATCCTTCAATGTACTTTGCAAACCAATAACATAATCAGGAACAAAGTTAAGTGTGTTTTACAAACACAGCCACTGGCTCTCTTATTTCACCATTTTATTGTCACAATCATTTTGTAAAGTAGAGCAGTTGGAGAATTATTGACAGGCTAAGATTACCTAATGCATTTCGTGGCTGAAGACAAATTCCAACCCACATTTCCTCAGCCTTGATCTGATATTCTAACTACTGTACTTGCAGTAATATAAAGTACTTCATTTTTTAAGATTATATCTAAAAAGAAAGTGTAAATGGAAGTGTTATTTTTTAAGAGATGCATCTGGCAGGTGCCCACGCTAACCAAAATCTTCATCTTAATGCTAAATTTATGAAAGTTGGTGTTCTTGTGCATTATGTATAACACTTACTGTCACACCTTTGGTTTCTTTTCAATGCTTGCCTTAAAAATGTATGTCTAGAAAGTATCAATCTTCTACAATTTCTCTTTACTGAACTAGTAGCCTATAAATAGTAAATGTTTCATTCAGCAATTTATTTAGGTAAATAATGAAATGACAGGTTAAACCTAAGGAAAAATATGTTGGATGGACTGTGAAGGACAACCCAGTTAAATATTTACAGTAATGGAGAACTATATGTGAAAGAATAACCACAGGAAATTATCAGCAAATTCTGTCTTGGAAAAAGTGCATTTCCCCACTTGACTCAAGCCGGATTTAGAATAAAATGAAAGATCTCACCTTATCCTCCGATTTTCCCACTTCCAATGAACTATTTATGTAACTGACCATGGAATCTACCAATCCATGGCATTCACGCATTTTTTGCCGAGTCTGCTGGCTAGCAGAGCTAAGATTCCTACAGGAGAAACCAGAAGGGGTATCATTACTAGAATATTCCTTCAATGCACCCTCTTCAAACTCAAGCCTTTGTCCTCTTATTCTTAGAAAAGAAATACAATATCTCAGGGATCATTTTTCAGACAAACTGTACTCCCTCCACCAAGCAGTAAAATACGGATCTAGAGTATTATCTGAACTAGGAATCAGCAACTTGTTGCAGAATTCTTATTTTCATTGACTCTACCAAGCACGGCCAATTATAGACATTTAAACCAGCAAAAATTAGGTCATATAATTCAGCCACAATCTTGACAAAGTCAAGTGGCAGCAAATTTTGATTTATATTTGGGGGTGGATGGGTATTTTCATAGTAAGAATTGCACTTGTAGTATCTTGCAATCCAACATAATGTTCCAGCAGCCATATATAGATACTTATCATAAATGAATTACTCTCACTTCAAGTACTGATTCAATTTGATCCTCTTCTTTCAGAAACATAATGTGCTGGTTGTGTTGCCATCATCCTTATTCTAATCTTTGCTATGTTTCAGATTGATGACACTGACTAAAATAGCATAAATGAGGAATGCTATGGATGAATAACTCTCCCATATATATTTAGTGGAAGCATACCATACAGATAAGACAAATATTCTCTTCTATCCATACAATACAGAGCGCACTCAATTGCCTGAGAAACCTATGAAAATAATGGTGTTCACTACTTCTACTTTAGCAGTGAACTAGGTTTGCTGAGTGAGATCCAGTAATGCTTGCATTTCTCTTTTTATCCCTACCAATATTACAAAAAGGTTATAACAACAATGCCTACTATTATTGATCGGGATTTTCCTACTTCTTTCAGATCCTATAATTCTTGTATAGTTAAAGTACCTGAGGAAGCCGGTGGCATTGTAGAAAATTTCTGATTCAGAGGCATTTTGCTGGCTAATAGCCACATTCCTTGAGGAGGAGAGAGGGGTCAAGATCAGGTTTGTGAGCTGCTCCAAAGTGTCCCGGGCAAGGCGGTCCTTGAGGTTATCACTTGAAGACAGATTCCATAAAATGCCTGCAAAGCAATCAATCAGGAGACAGAGGAATGAGACAATATCTTTGCAGAAGGCATTATTCAGCAAGATGGGAATGGCTCCCTTATACATACCAGACCTTTGGGATTTAAGTAATCAGCTTTTTATGACAATATTTATTGCTTATGATATCAAAAGGAGAAAAAAGCTAAAACTAAAACAAATCAGAAAATATAGAGGGGAAAAAAAGAAAAAGGAAGTTGGATTGCATCCATAGTAACATACACATATATAAAACCGGTAACTTTTAAAAGAGCAGTTTAAACTTTGACCACATGGAAATGTTCATCCAAATTTTTTCTGTGGCGATGCAAAACAAAGTCGCAAGTAGAGAATGAACATATTTCATCAACCTGAGATTTAAAATCACATACAACAGATTTTCTCCATGGAAATAAACAAGGTTTTTAAGCTATTGTTCATGCACAATACATCCAGAATTAGGTAAAAGTTGTAGTATATTATCCCTGTGTTGTTTTCAAGTTATAATTATCATCATCACCATTAACTTTGAGTGCAGAATGCTTCACAATTCTTAGATCTTTAATCTTTACAACAACTAGGTTTAGGTCACATTTTCACTTTTACAAGTAGGCAGCTAAAACTAATCTCAGAGGAAGATTTTTAACTACAAAGCCAAATTGCAGAGGGCAGACACCAGTCTAATGATGTCCTGACATGTCTTGAAGTTATTTTTGAATTATCCCAAATTCAGCCAGTGTCTTGAAACTTACATAGAAAGAATTTACCAGTTGGGAAGGTGTTAACCTGTCCCATTTGCTTTCCCAAGTCCCCTGGCACAGAATGACTTTCCCAAGGGCAGCTAGCCTATGGCTGAGCAAAGCCATTTAGCCCTATTACTAACCTCAAAGCAATGTTTTCTTTGCTGGATCCCACAGCAACTCTAGATAATGCAAGGCCTCTTATTTACTGAATCCTGGAGTGCAATCAAGGTCACTCATTCATTTGATTTTGGTATTAAATGTACATGCAAGCTATTTCATGTCTCCTCAAACCCTTTTTTAAACTACTGTTCCAGTGAGCCAGCAAGTTCCCTTAATTAAAGTACAGTTGAAATAAACGGGAAACTCAATGATAAAAAAGCAGTTTATCAATCAACCTGGTACAATTTTTTCTTGGAAACTGCACTAAGCAATCAACTGTTTTCTTTTTTAAATGGATAAATAAAACAACACAGATCCAAGACTATTCTGCCCATTTTCAAATAAATTCTAATCAGATTCAGAACTGTGCCAATACTTCTGCCATTCCATAGTTAAATGGCAAATTTCTTTTAAACAGATTCTGAAAAAATCTCAACAATTACTCTGCGGTTATAGCCTATCCCTTCCTTGCAATGAATGGGGCATCTAAAGGTTTCATCTCAGGCTGGACTAGGCTAAATATCTAGATTATTTCTGACAACAATCTGGTTTCACCTAGGATGCAACAGATAAGTGCCAATTGTGAGGAAAGAACCAACTGGGCCAACATGTATACTGCGGATCTATTCTGTAGAAAATCTCATGGTTGCAAAAATTCTGATTGTTTTAGTGAAGCCTGGGGAAATTAACAGAGTCCTGGACTGTTATCTGTTAGCTATCTACATCAGTTTTGGTAATGAGTAATGAGACAAAACAGCAGAAACAGAGCAGCTTCCTGAGAAAATTATTTTTGGACAGCAAAAATATGAAACAGATAGGTTGTGTTTAGATGATAGCTGTGTATAAACTTGCACAAATCAAGCGCTGAGATGCTTTCAACATTATTAGAATATTTCACTGCAAAGAACACAATGGCTGAATCATAGCAACTTGTTGGTGCAAGACAGCCATGTAGGCCCAGCCAACCACCAATGCCTTCCAGCAACTTATCTCCTTTTTTTCCTATATCTCCTCATAGCTGTGATCTCCACAAGATTAGAGGACTTAATTTTGTTTAGTTTTCATATATGTCAGGTTACTTTTCTCTTTCCTTTTCAGTAAGGATGGAAAACACTGTTCTCCCAGATACTGTTGAACATCAACCCCACCAACATAACTGAGGATAAATGATAATGGGAATCTCAATCTGATCTCTACAAAGCTATAAGCTAACCTCTGCCTCTTCCCTCTTGTTGTAAAGGGGTGTGAGCTATATAGTCACAAAAGGATTCTCCAGCTATGTTTAACTTTTGGTAGGCCTCAAACAGGCTTTCAATAAGGCCAATAGCATCAACTCCCCCTCCCCCAATAACTACAAATATTGGTTGCCTAGCAATGTAAAAATTGCAAGAATCAGTTTCTGCTTCTTCGCCTTTCTAGTTTATTATCTGCTGCCACCAGGAAATGTCACTCATTCATTCTGTTTTGTGTTCATGAGCAGTCTTAACTGTTAAAGCATCCCAGTGTATCAGCCACTGTCACAACTGCTTGAGAAGCTGTAGATGTTGAAATGTCAGGCCTCTATCCCAGCAGGCTTTGGACTTGTTTACCTACTCACACAAGTGCCCCATGCTGACTAAACTTAGTATGGCTACTAATTTCATGCCTCTAGTCTACTCAGCTTTTGCTAAACTTCTATAGCTGGTTTTGCTGGAAGGCATAAGCATTATCACTTGGGAAATTTAGGATGAACAGATATTTAGCATGGCTTTTGCAAAGGGGAACATTAATTCCCTACACTTGTTAATAAAAATGCAAAGAGTTTTAACCCAGCTTGGTAACCACTAACAGAAAGAGAATATGACAATTTTTGAGCCAGGGACACTTCCATTCAGAATTGCAGGCAATCAAAGGTCAGAATTGCTGAATTCACATTATGGTTTACCAGTGAATGTAAATGAGCACAAGTTAGTAAACAAGAATTTAGGTATCCCTTTTAGCAGCCAACATACATTTGCTTATGAAATGAAGAGATTTGTTGCAACTCTGCATGTTCGGGTAGCTAAAGAGCAGTTAAGCCATACATGGAGGGAAAATACTGCACTTCTGGAAAATCAGGTTATGTATATACAGAATTCTTGAGTGAGAGAAAATAAAGTAAGGCTTCAATAAGTCGGAATTCCCTTAACAGAGAAGCAACATAAAGCAAGATGAGGTGGTATTTCCTCTTATGAAACTAAGATAGTGATGCAGATTTAGCTGGAATTTATTTTGCTTGCATATTGGTGGACAGGCAGATGGTTTATGAGGGAATTAATGGATGAAAACTAAAGGAGGGTCCCAGGATTGTCTAGTTTAGAAAGTGGATCTTATACAAGACTGTAATTAATCCCAGGCTACTAAGAAAAATAATGCAATTACGACTGAAATATCTATTTTAGAACTTTGGACTTGCTGATTGCATATGAAGGGCTTTAGTACAGAAGAGAGTTGAGAAAACATTCCCATAATAAACTTAGGGTTTTGCCATGTAGTTGGCAAAAGATGGGAGATCACTCTCTCTGGACAAACTCATCATCACTTGAAGGTAGAAGACACTTGTCTGTTTTTTAAACTTCCAATCTTTTTTACTGCAGTTACAAGTACAATTATAGATTTGGATTTTACTCCTCATAACTCTCTTCTTTCTATAATCTATCCTGTCAAATCACCCAAACCATAAATCCATAATTCAATAAATCCATGAGAACGGTTTTCCAGTCAGCAGTAAATGTAGATACCGTGCTGCCTTTCCTCTGATCAAAGAAGTAAATGTATCCACCTCAGCAAGTTCCATCATCTTTATCAGCCCTTCCTCCATTGTAGGTAATGCTGAATCTTTCCAACTTTGTGAACTTTGAAACAGTTTGAGTATTTGCATCTAAAAATTTCTAGCTTTTTTACATGCTCACCAAATATGATAATATGTGCCTTCATCTTGTTCATATTTCCAACAGGTGAACATTCCAGCTAATTTCTCTGGTGACATACACTAACAGCACATCATTTTATAAGGGATCTTATCTTCTCTAACTTTTACCCCCTTCCAACATAACTGCACCCTATTAAGATCATCTGGTCCCCTAGACCAGTGGTCTCCAACCTTGGCAACTTTAAGACCTGTGGACTGGCTGAGGAACTCTGGGAGTTGAAGTCCACAGGTCTTGCCCTAGACTATGACATCAGGGGATTACTCGCTCCAACTTCAATTGAATTCCATTAACATTCCACAAGAGTCTGACATGCTAGAAATATTCATGAAAGCTCAATGCACCATAGCTTTGGGCCTACTTTTCTCATTGGTTTTGGTATTAAACAACCAGAGCTTGTTGGACAGGAAGAGCAACATTTTATAACAGAAGGCAAATATAATCTCTTCCCTCTGGCAGATCTCTTTATTCCTATTTCCAGTTCTTCCTAAGGAAGAATATTTCCCAGCATCTGCAACTTGTAGCCACACTGTGCCCCTTGCTCCCCCAGCCTGCTTTTCTTTATCTCTTTACCTGATGTTAAGCAGAACAAACACTTAATTTATAGAAAATTTCACATCTCTTTCCAGAGCCCCTTTTCTTTACCAGGATTTATTGAGGTACATTGAAGTTGAGCTTGTTAATGGACTGACATTCCAATCTCTACCCAAGAGGATGTTCAAGGAAAGAGAGAGTATCCAGGAATTGCTAGTATTTCACAGATTCCTTCCATTCATTTACCCATCCTCAATGTAGTTTTACTGTTTGTGAATTAAGAAATAAACAAGTATTTTAGGAACATTAAAGGAACATCATTAATTATGAAGGGAATTTAGAACAGAAGGGAGGCAAATGCTCTGAACAAGAATGCATCTTATTGCACCAAACAAAATGCACAAATAACCTAAATATGTCCCTGATTTCATATATAAAGTAAACTTAGCATTTTTAGTTTAGTGTGATGTGCAAACTCAACCTGACATTGTGTATCACTCAGTAAATTATAGCTTACTCAGCAAATTCTTGGTTAAACATTTTGGTTTTGCATTGACTGTTGCAAATCCTTTGGGATCCTTTGTGATTGTCTATAAATGTGATTACTATTTGTGTAAATGCAATTTAGCTGTACATCAGAGGCTTCTTTCCAGATGAAAGTAGAAGCCAAGGTTGTTTTCTTCAGAAAAAGGCAAATACAATTAATATCTTTCCTGCACTTAATCTATGTATTAAAGCAGACAGCAGTTTCACTTCTGGCATAAAACCTGCTGTACATTATTTCTTGCCAAACCTTCTCTCTTGATACATTCAGGTTTTCAAATCCTATCACATTTCAATTTAATCATATTGCCATTCTATATCATCAATTTAATCATATTGCCACCCTATTATAATATTTCTATATTACCACAAGACATTTTTTTAAGATATAGCAATCTCTGAAACTTGCTTGTAAATTATAGGAGTTATGAAATGGCAAAATGATGAGGTGTGAGACTCCATTCTTGAGATTTCTTTTATACCTTAAAATTTGTGACTAAATTACTTACTCTAGTTATTTGTTTCCATTCTGGTTTAAGATTCTTCCTGGCTTAAATAATAATAATTAGGAGATAAGATGGCCATAGTTTCTTTCCTGACCCCTACCAATCTGTTTTCTCTTTATTCTTTTTTTTAACTCCTTCCATACCCCAGACATACCACATGTTCAATTATTAATTGTTTATACAGCATGTAATTTCATGGACTCACATTTAATGTGAATATGCAACAGACATCTCTCCAAAGTAACAAACAAGTCTATTACATCTAAAGTAGCCTGATGAAGCATTAAATTTACCTTCACTTTGCAACATCTGTAATCCACTTTTGCATGATTATGACATTAAACTAATTATGTTATGTATGCCATTTATGTAATTATGCAATAATAAATACATAAAATCATTAAAAATAGCATAACTGGCCATGATGACATACCTTCATATTTAATAGGCATTTTGTAATAACAGATGTCACCTCCACATAAAGCTTCATTAAAACTTGGTTTCACTTTATAATGGAATCTTAGGTCTAGCAACACTAGTGGGAGGAAGATTTCATCTGTCTCATTCTTCTTCCTCTGTTTAGCTATTCTTCTAGATTAAAGTTGTGCTTTTGTTTATATTTTATTATAATTTACCTGGCAGCTATTTGGTTGAACAGTAGAAAAAATATTAGCATTGTTTTATAAAGGCTGAATCATTTTCAGCCAGTTGATGGAGTGATATTTTTTAATTAAAAAATAAATAAATTTAATTTAAAAAGCCAGAATTGTTTCTATTTCCCATTAAGAACAATTTCTCTAAGATAAAAATTGCTTCCTTCTATTGTAACATTTGGCTATTAATCACAGAGAACAGTCTCATTATACTAAGATTTCTCCTCTTCTGACTCTTAAGATGCAGTGAAAATTAAATGTAATAATAGAGCAAGACATACTTTTTTCCAGTGGAAGGATATAACAATAGCAATAACACTTAGACTTATATACCACTTCATAATACTTTACAGCCCTCTCTAAGCAGTTTACAGAGTCGGGATATTGCCCCCAACAATCTGGGTCCTCATTTTATCGACCTCAGAAGAATGGAAAGCTGAGTTGACCTTGAGCCAGTCAGTATTGAACTCCTGGCAGTGAGCAGAGTTAGCCTGCAATAATGCATTTTAAGCACTGCGCCACCATGGCCCCTGTATTTGGCAGCTTCTCTATTTCTTTTCTGTGAAGTTGGAATGCATTTAGGTACTTTGGGTCAACAGGTGGGGAAGAAAGACTATTTTGAGATTAGTTTGAAAAAAATTATGACTTATCCAATTTCTTTTTAATTTTCCTATTTCTTGGTGGGATACAGATCCATGCTCCTGATCCTCCACCCACCCATTGTCTACAGCAATGTTCGCTCACCAGTAACATTCTTGCGTAATTCATCATCCTGCTCCCTGAAAGTGCGCATCAGCTCATAGATTCCATTTTCTTCCACCAGCCCCAGTTTGTTCTCAGCATTGTCATAAATAAGATTGCGCATGGCACCAGTGGCATGGCGCTGCACTTCTTGGTTGGAACTGTTGAAGAGCTTCACCAGCTTGGATATGGCTTGGAGACTGCGAGCCTATGGAAATAGGGAGAGGGACACACATCTTAAGAGAAAAGAGGGGAGATGCGGACCCATCTCTGTTCTGACCTAGGCCTCCCAAGATCATGAAACAGACTCCTCGTGCCGATAAAACCGCTTTTATTTAGGTTAAAGGGAATTCCTCTCCAGCAAAGTCCCAGCAAACAGTCCAGGCCTTCCGCACAGCCTTGAAGAACTGGCTAGCCCGTCAGGCCTGGGGATGAAGATAGTTGCCCCTCCCGAATGATGAATGCATGTTGGTTACTGTTTTTATTATATGTGTCTTTGTTATTGTCTGCATTTCCCCTTCCCTGATTTTATGTGAGCCGCCCTGAGTCCCCTCAGGGAAAAGGGCGGCCTACAAATGTCAATAAAATCACAAAAAAAAAATCACAAATCTTTCATTAGATTTCACAACCACAGACCTTTATCAGGCTTGGGGAGTTGCCAGACCCAATATCTTCCAAACACTACGCTGAAGCAGCAATTACTTGGCAAGAAATCAGAAACAGATCTGCACCCTAATGAACTTTACTAATTTTTTCCTGCAAACTCCCCTCCCCTTTCGCTCCTCTTTATTCCCTATGGGAGGGACCATTCACCATCCAACTGTACCTTTACTCCTGAATCGGCCCTTGTTCCTTAGCTGTTCCCTTCTCCTGGCAGCTCTGTGCATGCACACATCGAGAACAGGCTCCACTGATATCCAACTCCAAAGGCTGTCGGATGGCCCTGGCCCCATCTCTGCCTCCAATGCAGACCACTCATCAGAGCTTTCCCCAGACTCCAGGACTGGCCTATATTCCTCCCCAACTTCCTCACTGTCTGAGTCTGCCACCAGCTCCGCTGACTGCTGGTGGGTCACAACACTCTCATCCTGTCTCATCTCCACCCATGTGCATCTCTCATCCTGTCTCTAAGCAAGCTGCCTTTATTTCAGTCAAATAATCTTCCTTCTTAACATGCAGGAACTCCTCTCACCAGACCTGTTTTAACAAAGCATGACACAACCTCTTAAAGGAGAGTCATCATTGAGTAAACCAGCAAACTGTATTGGGATCTTAGGCATCCTTTCAGCTATCAATTGATCCATCATAGCCTCACCTGTTTCTTGGCATCGTTGTCACTGTAGCATTTATGCTGGATATAAGCAGCCCCAAGCACCTGGAGGTTGGGGTCATTGGCCATCAGGTATTTCACCGCAGAGGGAAGATCAATGTCATCAAATCTGAAACCAAAGTTAAACCAAAAAGCACATGATGCAATTTCAAATCTTCTCCTCTTTTACAGAGATTTCTAATAATATTCATCTGACTATTGTGCTTACCACCTTCCCCCCAATTCACCTGTACAGGTAGTGCTCGACTTAAAGCAGTTCACTTAGTGACCATTCAAAGTTACAACAGCACTGAAAAAAGTGACTTATGACTGTTTTTCACACTTATGACCGTTGCAGCATCCAGTGGTCAAGTGATTTACATTTGGATGCTTGACAACTGACTCACATTTACGACGGTTGCAGTGTCCTAGGGTCATGTGATCTTCTTTTGTGACCTTCTGACAAGCAAAGTCAATGGAAAAGCCAGATTCACTTAACAACGTTACTAATTTAACAATTGCAGCAATTCACTTAACAAATATAGCAAGAAAAGTAGTAAAATGGGGCAAGTCTCACTTAACAAATTTCTTGCTTACCAACATAAATTTTGAGCTCAATTGTGGGCATAAATCTAGGATTATCTGTAATTCAGTCCAGAATTATAGTCATAAATTGTTGCAGTTATTAAGTAGGTCACCACTTGACTATTCGATTGTTTTTGCAAAGGTCATTAAGTGAACATACCATGGTCATTAAATCAATCTATTTTATCCAATGAGCTTTTTTTGTCAGAAATTAGAAGTACATGCTAGAAACCAGCAAAAAATGTGATTTTGTACTATGGGACACTGTAAATGGCCATAAATGTGTGCTGGTTGTCCAAAATGCAATCACATGACTACACAGGATTGCAGCTGTTGGAACTTCAAAATTGGGTTGTAAGTACCTTTTGGAGGTGTGTAGGGAGTGTCTGTTGTAACCCTGAATGGTCATTAAGTGACCAGTTGTAAGTTGAGGACTACCTATATCTACTTAAGAAAACTATATGTATACATATATACATAATTGCCCTGCTAGCTGGTCTGAAGCATACAAGGAATTTGAATTTCTTGCCAAAACATAAAGATCTTGCTTTAAAAAAAGGATGGGGAAGAGGAGGTAAGAGAACAATAAGGAAAAAGCTTGGTAAAATAGGGTTATAGGGCTGGGATAATCAGACCATACTGCACATCAAGTTTCTAAATTATTACTTTGCTTTTGCTATTCAATATTCCCTTACATAAGCCTTTTCCTTTACATAAGTGCTAGAAACTTTCTTTATTTTTACAAATACAAATGTAATTTCTCAAAATGTAAAACTATGGGGAAAAAACCCCAGATTTTATGTTGTGGTAAAAAAATTAAGATTCTGTGCCATCAGCTGCTTGCCCAATGCAGTGCAAAGATGTCAGAGATAGAGAGAGGGAGGGAAGGAGGGAGAACGAGAGGTGGAGAGAGGGGAGAGAGTTAAAAATAATCCATTCATTCCCAGTGGTTTCCGTTCTAAGTTTCTTTCTTTCACTTTTCTCAATTAACCAAAACCTATTGGCTCACCCTATTGCTTTAAAAAGATGAGATATGTTTCCAAACTGGCTATTTCTAGTCTGGGGACCAATGGTTCTTATCTTGTCAATCTCAGCTGTTACACCTACAGTCAACAAGGAATAACTGAAATAACCCATCTGCTATATAAACATCTGTTATAGAAAAATACCATATATTAACACCCTGTAAGTTTAATTAGGGCTGACAGAAATGTCAATGCCTGCCCAGGTTCAGAATAACCTCATTTACAACTCCTGTATATGAAAATCAGTGAGCACACAGAACATAACTTGCATTATTTTTCTGTGTTGTTTATTTTAGGTGGCTTTCTACTCAGTAAAGGCAGGATCCAGAGACTGATGCCATTCTTTTGCCACCTGAGCCTTTAGGCATAACAGATAATCAGGTAGCCTAACTTCCAGATTGACCAATAAAGAGCACCCAGGCAAAGAAATAATATGCAAAAAATACATGTTCCATGTTCCATGCCCCAGTGGCTAGGTTTCTCAGACTAGGACTATATACTTTGCGTGCCTTAACTGCAGTCATCTCATTCTCGCCTTCTGCTGTTAATAGAAATTGATTTGCTTGGAATTCAGGGCAGCTAAGTGGCTGAAAGCCATCTGTTCCCGTTTCCTCAGCTCAGTTAGGACCAGAGCATTCCACTGCTATAAATTCACGGCACACTTACCCACCAGAGTAGGACTGCTGGGACATCAGTGTATTTTGACCATCAAACATGTCCATGCCACGCAGGTCTTGCAAATGGTGGTTGGATTCAGCCATACTGTGCACAGAAGGGGCACGGGAAGTACGCTCCACTGAAGCGTACGTGTTCCCAGCCCCTCCTTGAGAGGTCTGAGTGCCACTGAAAGAGCCTGTACTAAACCGGGAGCGGTTGTTGCTCTGGAAACGTTGCAAAGTGCGCATGGCTGGTGCACGGATGACGGGCCTGTTCTGTGGGACCACCATACCATCCATCCAGTCAAGAGGTCGCTTTGCACAAGCATTAGAGCCAGCGCTCATCTGCCTCTCAAAGGCGTAGGGTCTTTGGAAGCCCCCACCACCCCGGGTTTTATAGAGAGTTGTTTGGGTCAGTGGATCCATCTCAGACATTACACTATAGTGGTCATCCCCGGCCACAGGGCCACAAGGCCCATCGGCCAGACGCAGGGAGTGCAAGGACATGGTGTCATAGTTCTGACAGTTCCGGAAGTTCTTGTCGTTGAAAGATCTTGGTCGGGTGGTGGAGCTGCAATTCGTGCCATACAGTGGACTTTTGGGGCCAGTGCCATTGCTGATATTGGCTATTCTAGAATTGGGCCTGAGATCCACTGCTGAGCGGGAGGACCAGCCGGTAGCCTTCACAGAATTATAGCCATTATTGGCAACTGAATGGTGCAGCTGCAAGCAGGACAGAAGGGAATGTTAATACTTATTTTCAAACACAGACAAATTCTGTCTCTCATACACACACATGCATGCACATTTCCTTCATGCCAGTTATTAGATCAGCTGAGATATTTTGAAATAATCTAATCTATATACTAATGAGCAGCTATTATAGGGATTCTGGGGGCTACAGGCTGCCTTCAGTAACATCTACACCGTTTGTGGCTTACGAATAGGCTCTGCTTGTCCTGACACCATTACTAGGATAAACAAGAGTATCATATGGTACCATCACTTAAAGACTGCAGTGCTGGAAGTCAGCAACAGGAAGGACATATATGCATGTAAACTATCCACTCCAAATCATATTCCTTTGACACTGAAACATCTGGGAATAAAGTACAGTTAAATATTAAATAGAAACAAGCAACAGAAACAGCTCTACTTACCAAACCTTTGTGATCTGTGCCATTGGTTTGGGATCTGGAGCTAAACTGTTGCTGTAGAGTTCGAAACTGACCATTGGGGGAGATTCCACCTGCAGTAGGATACAGAGAGATATTACATTATGTATAGAAAGAGAAGAAAGAAATGGAGGTAGGGCAGTAACCGGCTGAAGCTGGCTACATTTTAAGGAGACATGTTATCTGCATGGGAAAATATCACAGTTTCTCCTCAAATTTAGGGTAGTCCCCAACTCAGTGATGGGGACTGATCTCCTGCATTCTGAATCCCATCACTCCCAGCCAGCATTCTCAGCCAACCTGGCTGAAAATGATTGAAGATACTGTCTTATAACATGGATTCTGAGATTGTAGCTGGTTTTTGTGTTCATCTAATTAACAGCCAAAGTTCTGGTTTCAATTATGCCCATGTTGTATTTTTGAAATGGCATAGGTTTATAATCTTAAGATTATTGAACGGCCAATCGAGTTCAATATAGTGTCTTCAAGTTGGCAACAGTCCTCTAAATCTTAGTGACAGGATTCTTACCTGGTTCTGCCTCCTCCTATAGTTGGCAATGACTAGCAGAGTGAAATACCTGCAATATGGGATTCTGTCCCTGGAGATGCTAGATCACGGGTGTCAAACTCGATTTCATTGAGGCTGCATCAGGGTTGTGATTGACTTCGGAGGGCCAGGGTGGGGTCATAACCATGGTGGGCGTAACACAGGACTTTACTGAGATCCTCCCTCACTTTCATTATAATCTCCTTCCCTCCTTCCTTCCTTCCATCCATCCATCCATCTTTCCTTCCTTCCTTCCTTCCTTCTTTCCTTCCTTCCTTCCTTCCTCTTCTTTTTCCTTCCCTCTTTATTCTCCTTTTCTTCTTCCTTCCCCTCTTTCCTTATATTTCCTTCCTTGCTCTCGTTCCATCTTTCCTTCTTTTTCTGTCTTTCCTCTTTTCCTTTCTTGTCCCTTCTTTCATGCTCAAATGTAAAAGGGAAAACATTTCTCATTTTGCTTTGTATTTAGTTTCTTTTGACAGCCCTCTGCCAGCTAAAATGGGGCATGCCCCGTGCACAGCCCACCCCCCGAGCTCCATTTTAGCTAGCAGAGGCACTGCGGGCCGGTCCTTTGCTGTTTCCAGGCCGGTCTCCTGGCCTTGAGTTTGACACCCATGTGCTAGACAGTCCAAGCATTTAACATACAACTGGCTCCCTTTACTATAAAATGAAAGATCCAGGAGGCTAAATTGGTATACAGCAGTCTTGCTAAATCACCAAGATTCTTCTTGTCAAGTATGCTATTTCTATATGGATTGTCCACAACAGTCCAGTTGGGCAATTAGGAAAAGTGAGTAGCTTCCCCACCTGTTTTGGGAAAACTGGAACAATTGTAAGTTGTTGACAGACAGAATTGTGGGTACAATTAACTATATCTTCTGTTTTCTGAGCTAACCTGCTGTCCCTCGAGGGCTGTGAAAAATGCTGTCACTGGTGCTGAAATAAAATTCCACTTCCAATCTAGTGTTAGAAGGTGCACCATATTTGTTTCAGGCAGTAAAATATCTTGGACCAATGTTGGTGACCAACTAATTGCTTCCAGAAATGCACAAGCAGGCCATAAGGCAATGTTTATCTTGTCTGCCCACTAATTGTCCTGCCAAATATATCCTATGTAGGAAGATATATAGAGCCGAGGTGGCGCAGTGGTTAAATGTTGCACTGCAGGCTACTTCAGCTGACTGCAGTTCAGCAGTTCGGCTGTTCAAATCTCACCGGCTCAGGGTTGACTCAGCCTTCCATCCTTCTGAGGTGGGTAAAATGAGGACCCGGATTGTTGGGGGCAATATGCTGACTCTGTAAACCGCTTAGAGAGGGCTGAAAGCCCTATGAAGCGGTATATAAGTCTAACTGCTATTGTTATTGCTATTGCTATATTTCATAATAGGGGCTTCAATTTACTCCTCACAGCTATTGCTCAGCAATTTCTGCAATTTTGAACAAGTACATGGCTCCATATTTGTAGTGCTCTAATTAGAGATAAGTAGGGATGGTGAATTAAGGACACTGTTAAGAAAACAGCAAAAGAGGACAAGCAGGTACATGTGACATATTTGGCATGGGTCTAGACAGTTATTGAAAAAGGTTAGGCAATCCAATTGCAAAAAGGTTCACTCTGAAGTGGGTTATGTTTCTGCAATCGCCCTATTTTAAAAAAAATAAACCAAAGAAGAGGGAAAATATTAATGGGGTAAAGGGAGGAAGTGGACTCCTGCAGCATACCTTTCGCAACTCTATATTAAACCTTGAATCGCGAGTTGCAAACAAAATTGACTAAATTCATGCAATACACTAATCCAAACCTAGAAAACTATGTTATGGCTTAACACAATATTGGCAATTTGGTAGTACTCATAAATTATATTGTTTGTTTACCAAGACATAAACAAACTACAATATGCCTTACCATGATATGTAATTATTTCAGAGTTGAAATTTTGTCTGAAAATATTTCCTAGAGGTGAGCCCAATCAGAACTTAAGCTTAAATCTACCACATCCCTCTTCTATTCGATCATATCCAATTCTCACAGACTGCCTGGATAAGCCTCCGCAGTTTTCTTGGCAAGATTTTTCAGCATCTGAACCTGCTTGCAACCATTTCTTAGAGTGCCTACAGGCTACTTGATTCTATACCTCTCTGAATGGCATATGTTAAGGCTGTAAGGGCTTGGTCAGAGGGTATAAGGCTGCTCACACGTCAGGAGATGATAGAGAGCCTTACAGGGCATTACAATGCTGCCAAAGTAACAATAAAAATTCAATTCTTTCAAGCTACCTGAATAAATTACAATCTTTCCTTCAGAATATTCTTACTTCCCTTAAGATGGATGCATAAATTGTATGTTTTGACACCACTGTATCTGCTCTTTGTTTCAGAGAAACAGTAGAAACACCCACAAAGATTATTTAAGGAAATTGTGGAGCCCTACAATATAATACCTGCTTTATAGTAGGGAATCTTTATCTTGGGAATCTGCTATTATGCCAGGTATCGCTGTCAATTACTCAGCAATTGCCATGGTTATTCAGAAGTCACCCAATTTTAGATAACTTTATGGACCAAGAAAGATCATAAAACTATGTATGTTTTGCAGTTCATAGGTCAATCCCAATCTTGCTTCACGTACATTGACATTCTACGTGTGAACATATAGGAAATAGGCATGAATATGCATTCTACAGAAAATAACTTTATGGTCAAATTCTCTACTTAGAGCCTGAACTTTATTTTGCCTGGATCTCTTGAAAGTCCTATAGAGCACTTTACAATTTATGTCTACTCACTGGGCTCCAATGCTGATTGGATAGATTGTATGATTGAAGCTGCAACTTTGGTACTCAAAATCTTTAACACTACGCAACATTTTATCAACAGCAACTCACTTCTTTGTCTATAAATGCCAACCCAAGACTATGGGAAGCTCCTGTAGAAGGTTCACCTTACTTCCCAGTTTGATTTCCTTCCTGCTACTTGCAGTGTTCCTCCTTTTTCATATATTAGAAGGTCCCTCATGTAGGCTTAACTACCATAAATAAAAAGGTTTCAGTCCCTTGTGTTGCCTCTTCATTAAACTTCTTCACGTCTTATTTCTCAGGCACCCTTTCCTTTTGTATCAACATTGAAACACTTTTACAATTATTTCTTAACAAAGGCCCTTTTGAGAGAGCTTTAGCTTGGCGTATTTCCTAGAGAAAAGAAAGGAGGAGACCAGCTATCAGGGTAATCCAGGTGCAGCCCAAACACGGCTAGTGATTATATTTCAGAAGCTGTATAGTTACTATAGAAACCTTAGCCAAACTTTCACAAATATAATACTTTGTAAGATGAGATTTAGCTATTATAATTTAATATTTTCTGTCAAATGACTCCACACTGTGTTCATGACTCTAGAGGGATGGAGGTACAGTGGTTTCCATATCTATTTTATAAGCCTGTAAAAGAAATTTTCATTTAAAAATAGCACAACAGAATTTTTAACGTCTTTAAGTAAGTACACAAAAAATTATTTTGACTGACGTGTCAACTGGACCGAGAACATTTCTAAACAAGTCTTTTATTGTGCAATTGCCCCGCCTTGTTCATATTTTAAGAGCAAATATGGAACACAATGTATTTTCTAATCCTTTCGTCTTTTCTCTTTTTATTTTCTTTTTTCAGATCACAAACATTTGTTAAAGAAAGGGAAAAACAAAACCGCAAAAATGCTTTTATGTGGGTAACACTAGAATTCAGAACAGAGATCTTGGTCTGAATTACACAGATAGCTTACTAATATGAACTGGTAGTTAGGTTCTTGCGCTCATTGAAAAAAAGGTAACTGCACTAAATTAAAAAAAAACTTGCATTCCCAAACAATCCCTTTTTTAAAAACAATCCCTATTTAAATGGTGGAGCAGTTTGATATTCATATATGTTCCCTGCCTCTGTGTGCTTAACTCAGAGCACTCTTCTCCAGTTTGGTGACTGCCAGGCATGTGTAACTAACTCTGAACAACTCCAGCTAGCAACCCTGAAAGTAATTTGGATTTCAGCACATACCAACTTGGGGAGACTTGGACAAAACTTTCTAAATGTGTTGATACAAGATCATAAGACAAGTCTCATCTCACTGTAGAGGAATGTATTTGTGCAAAAATGTAGTAGTGAAATACAGTAGTTTAATAATTTCATTAATTGCAACAATCACGTAACTTTTATGAAACTGATCAGTAAACATACTTTCAGTATTTTCTCGTTACAATCAAAAGCTAATATTTATACTAAGCATTTGGTTTTACCTATGTTGTCATCCTATATTAACAGTATTACTGTCTTATTTTCATCTCTTTCTTCTACTCCTTTGTATGCTCACCATTTGTGAAGTTTCAATGATAAATTTTATAGATTTTATAGATAAATTTAAAAAAATGTTAGCCTACAATGTTTTATAATATACAAATATATAGTAAGAATCTAACACAGACATTTTGATTTGTTAGGCGGGAATAACTAATTTCAGATTGAGATTGAAATTGTATCTCTATTTCCTCAAAATTCAGAGTGATTTCATAATTTGGTTCAAGATGCATTAAAAAAAAACTACATATGCAATATATAGTAATCTAGGTATGAAATTAGAAAGTGAGAAAATACCAGCATGCAACCATAATCATTTGAGAAAAATGTAATGGAAAATATGTGAAAACAATTATATGAAATTTTGTTACAAGGTTTAGAATCCTATATATCCCAAACAAGACTTATTCAATTCATCACTGATTATATCTTGATGAAACCAAAGCAAAGCAATTATCACAGACATTAAAAAAGATCACGCAGAGAGAAATAAATTAGCCTAGTAGGGGTCTATGATACACTTGGGAAACCATAATTAAAACATACAAAGTCAATATTAGAAGAATGAGGGAACAACTGAAAGGACTATCACAATAAAGATTTGGTGGTGCTAAAACAAAATAGTTTTTAACATAGTATAATTTTTAACATATGGTACTTGTAAATTACATCTGTATAATTTATCTTCCCCTCCACTCCATCCCAATTTAAATCTACACCAAACTAGCCACTCTGTCTGAGGAAAGAGCTACAAGTCACAGTTCATGCTCTTTCTTAAAATGTGTTATTCAGAAATAATTCTACCAGATTCCTCCTGGATTTTGCTACTATAGATTAACATGATCCTTCCTTTACAACAGTGGTGTGGTAATCCTAACAATTCCTAGCAATTTCCATACAGTTAAGGAGGCTTCTCTTGGCACCAATAATGTTAATTGTTCCATTATTATAGAAAGCAAGTAAGTCAGGGTGAGTATAGGGGACATTTTTCTTTATATCAAAGGATTAGAAAACCTGCTGTGCCTTGACATATGCTTTCCACTTAAGATAAAGTTTATAGAAGTAGCATAGAAGAGAATGCAAATTCTTCTCATTTTACCAAGCAAGTGCATGTGCTATTATTAAACATGACTCCAACTAAAAATAGTTATCTATTGGTCAAACATACATTTAAACAAACATTTTAAAAATATACTATGGTGCATCTTCCAACAAAAGAACAAACATAATCCCGGCTCAAAATCCTACAAGGAACTCCACTCCTAGAGCTTCTTGTTAATATTGACATATTAATTTCCTATCTCATACTTGACATCTTAAGTTTGTGGCTTAGAGTTCATTTAATAGATTTGCTTTCAGGCTTCCTATGGAAATTGTTTCAAAATTCAACACAAAGCTTCCCTTATTAAAAAGTAGCCAAATAATTTTATCTGATCACAATGCTAGACAATCCAGCCCTCTGCTATTTTTTAACAAGGGAAAGGCAAATGCTCCACCTGATCATCTCAAACTGGTTCCAAAGTTTTAGATCCATGAGAAGAACTTGAGTTCTTGAGTTCCTCTCTGAAGACTTCCATTAAAAATAAAAGGACAGAGGTAGCATCCAGTTATCTCTCCCTCTGCAATCCCAGTACCACCTTCTGCATCTGCTCTCTGGGTATCCCAATTATCTGTCACAGTTTTGGGGGAAAGTAAAAGAGAAAGCAATTAAACATAGAATTTTTTTTTGCCTCCTTAGCTATACATTCTTTTTAATTGACATGGACACTTTCATCTATTAATTTTTCTCCATGCAACACAGGGAATGGGGAAACGTATTTGGAGGTGTGTTGCTGCTCTAAAGAAGTTTTGCAGCAATTCAGTTGTGGAATCAAAAAATTTTGGAACCTCTTCTGTAGGTGTGGCCTGCTTTCTGGGTCCACTGGTGGAACCTCTTCTAACCGGTTCGGTAGATTTGACGAACTGGTTCTACCGAATAGGTGCGAACTGGTAGGAACCCACCTCTGCTCCAGATCTGTCTGTTCTCCCAAAGTCAGCTATTTAGGGAAGGCGAGTTAACCGAGTCAACCAATTTTTTGCTTTGCATGACTTTATTTGAAACTGGAGTAAAGCTGATTTTCCTTTGTAATGCTGCAGTTCTGAAGGGCTTGAGAGCCTGCTGTTTCCTATTGGGAAATTCTGGCTTTGCCCTGGCTTCCAACTGCAGGGCAAGCATGATGTAACTCTTTCCAATCCTTCACTGCGTCCAAGGAGACACAGTGAAGTTTTAACTCCATGAAGATTAAGGAGCTTCATGAAATGACTGAGGAGAAAGTCTGTTCAGTGAAAGTAGGGCAGCCACAAGATTATTCCAAGAATCATTAATGTTTAAATGCAGTAGGAAACTCTGTGGGGGTCCCATAGTGTTTTGTGCCTGAGAAAACCACCTGCTGATCCCAATGAGACCATATCTAGAAAGGCTGAAGGCAGAACTTTAAAACAACTTCAATCTTTTTCGCTTTTTAAGAAATTAGGTTCCAACACACACGCTTTAAATCGGGCTCAGACACGGAATGGCAGTTTACAGAAAAAGCACAATATAATTTGATAAGGCTAGAAAGCATTCAATTATCCCAGAGCTCTGGATTCAGGTTTGCATTTTAAAATAAACTTGAATCCATATTCAATATGCCAAGGATGGTAGCATTCCTTAATGAAGCACTTGGCTGGACAGAAGACCCTTGAGCACATTTTCAGTTCCGTTTATGATACGGTGAGGAAACAGTGAGTCATTCTGGATCATATCTGATACTTGTTCTGAACTTCTAAAATACACTCAGAGACACTGCTTTAGATGGAGTTTTCCTATTTTATGGTTTTTCTCCTATATATTCGAAGCAGCATTTGCTGCCAAAAGATATGTAATTTGTAGGATTTAGGCCAAAAGAAATCCAGGACTGCCTCTTAGAGTTAAAACAACCAAACACTCCCGAAAGTAATGTAATGTTAGTCGGAAAGAAAACATCATTTCATTAATAAAAGTCATCGGTTTACAAGGAATTTAATGGGGAAAACATGCACATCTATCTGTTAGGCCTGGCAATTTATTCCGAGTCCACTGAATAAGAAAGACCAAGATGGTCATTGTATAGCTTAATTTTGCTTCTGATTGCAACAGAAACCAGCCCTGTAAAGTAGGTTATTAGCAGTGTAGCTTTGTTTTTTTCTCAGAAGCAAGGTTAGTTTAGCGAAAGACTCTTGCCATGATTAATTAAAACAAAGCTTCAAAGCTTTTCTTAAGTCAAGGGCAAGAAAAGCATGCCTGCAGTTGAAAACAGATGTCATGTGATACTGGAATCACAGAAACATAAATTTAGAAGCGCCATTTAGGACATCGTCCAATCTTCTGCAGGAATCCAGATGAAAGCATCCCAGACAGAGAGTTATCTAGCCTCTGCTTAAAAGCATGAGGGGAGCCTATCATCTCTCTGAATAATTTGGGCTTATATCCAGCAACTATTAAGACACCTCTCCCCCTCCTGCTCTGCCCCTGGGCATTACTCATTCAGCTCCTTCAACTGCTCTTCAGTCTTACTAACCTCCTGGTCATCTTTTCTGCCTTTCTTTGCTCTAATGTTTCATATTTCTTTAAAAATAGTACCTGAGAACTGGAACCAGCCTTCGGGGGTGCAGATCTGATTAAGAATAAAGTTGAAATTATTATGGCCATGATTTGAAAGATATGCTGTCTAAACTTGCCTTTGCTTTTTTAAAAAAAAAACTACGTCTCATATTCCATTTCTAAATTACTGAGATATTTCACAAGCATCATTACCAAGATGTCTCCGATCTCCCTCTTTATTAATGTATTTCTATCTTGCTGAAATTCTAAAGATTCTTGGCAGCGTACAAGTACGTTGGCATATTGTTACATTTATTTTCTATTACTTTTAGCCTGTTTCTCTAAATTATCAAGATTGTTCTGAATATTATTTCTGTCTATATTAGTTATTCCACACAGTTTTCTGATTTCAGCAAATCTGATAAGCATTCTCTCCACCTCCTCATCTAAACCATTACTAAAAGCATTGGAGAAGCCAGGTCTGATTCTTCCAGCTCCCCACTTGATTCCTTTTCCAATCTGATGGGGAATCATTGACAAATCCTCTTTGAGTATAAATGTATCTATTTATTCACTTCAACAGGCCCATTTCAATATTATATTCAAAGAAAATCAGTATTTTCTTATCATTTTTTGACAAATCTCAGGCTTCAGTCCTATATTTTCTTGCTGGAATAGGTAAGTAAACCAATGAAACTAAACAGAAAAGCACTTGTGATGTCACAGAAATAAAATACAATACAATTTCCTAGAACATTCAAGTGTATGTATGTTTCTACACAAACATAAGAATGAAAGCACTGCACTGAAGAATTATTTCTCAGACTCATAATGCATTTTAAGCTAAGAAAAGGGAGGAACAACATTGTTGGGTGAGGCGAGCATTTCACATTGCTCAGATTTTCAGTCTACATCCAAAATAAATATTTATTGTATTACTCCACCAAACACAGAATTAATTATACAGTTGTTGCTGAATGCTGCAATACTTATGTTACAAGACACAGTACTGCATCTTAGTTCTGAATCATCAAATTTTCTATCTATGAACTTGAGTTTCCTTTCTCTTATTTTTCTGCTCTGTCAGGTTGAAACTAAATAGTTCTTGTATTTATCCATCATTTTGATTAAAAAACCACAAATATAAATAACATAAATATAAAATGTATTTAAAACAATTTTACCTGTCAGATTTGTAATTCACACAAAATAATTCTTACAGCAGAAAGAAAATCTGAACTTACTTCAAATTTCTTTTTAGCATACCTTCTGGGGAAAATCAGCTAGCCTCATGAAGAGCTAGCTCAACAAAAACTTTATTTTCCCAAGTTTATAATGGATGAAATAAAAAACTAATGAATGAGAAACTATGATACTGAACTGCTCTGATAAGAGATTAATAATAGAACAAAACAGTTGCAGATTTTATATACTTACCATCTAGATTGGTTCCAGGCAATTCCCTGTTTTTGTTAGAGTGATATATTTCCTATGAAAGTTGCAGCATTTGAATTTGAAGTAGGCAAAGGATCTTAAAACCTCATATTCCTGAGCTTCCACAGCTACCTTTAGGGATATGCTGTCAAGTGCAGCAAGGGTATTAATCATGGTTACACTAGTGAGTATGGTTACACTATCATAACTGCATACTTCAGCAGTTTTCTCAAACATAATCCCCCTAGAGATCCATCTATCTTTAAAAAGTCTTTTTCCCTAGCCTTGGGTTAGCATCAATGATAAGCCCCTTCTAGGATTTTATGCATTTGCTGAATGTTTTCTTTAGATGTGCAATGCTATTTTCTCATGGAGGGGGGATTCCATTGCTTTCAATGTTGCATACCACTCCAAGCTTTTAAATGCAGGGTTGCATCTGGATGCTGAAAGTCATTCTGCCATACCGATATTGCTGCACAATAGTTAAAATCAGGATGTAAAGGTAGATAACATTCCCAAACAGTGGTGACTTCAGCAAGATCTATACTAGTTGGCAAAGGCTATTTTTGGTTCCCAGGGAATCATATAAGTTGGTAATAATCCTGAGTGAATCTCATGCTAATAGTGTCCTTCAGGAAACACCTGGACCAGCATAAATCTGACCTAGTTCTGTTTTCATCTGTTAAAACTATCCCAAGGAAACTTTAAAAGCTCACTTAGGTTGCAATTCCTGCTTCCTTTTGCAACTGTCAGCATCTACCTTACTGCCATACATATTTAATCACTATTGGATGCAAAATGTCAGATGTCAAGGAGTAACCAGCTAATAGCTGCAAAGTATTTGTTCAACTTGAGGAAATAATGATACGAAGAAAACTTTTCTCCTATACTTGCGACCCCCACTTGATCTTTTTTAGGGTGTTTTATCAAATAAATAAGCTTGTATATTTTCCCAATTCTTAACTCCAAAGCTGCCAAGCTCTGCTGATATGGACTTCTGAACAATATTTAAATCTGCCTAAAGTCAAGGAAGTTGAAATGAACAGATCTAAATTGTGAAGTGTGAGGTAAAACATAAGCTTGAAATTAAAAATAAGGTACTCATTAAACTTGAGATTTGAAAACCTATGTTTGTGTAGAGAAAATTAATTCAACAATATGGTGCTTCTGCTGTTACACAGCCCTGCAATAAATCCAGACTCCAGGAATGACATAACTACGATACTAATTGCTCCAACCATATGCTGTTTCCACTGCCTGCTTTCCTCACAAGTTTTAGAAAAGATCTGAGTTCCCACTGCCTGCTCTGCCTCACCTTCTCCTTTCAAAATCAAGTGTGCATGTGTGTGTACAGCCCAGAAAAACCTTGCTCCTTTTCAGGGAATGTTTGTGAAATGTAAATTCTGTAGACAGTCAGGTGTTTGAGTGGTTTCTTTTAGCCATACACCCAAATAATTAGAGTTCTCATTTGAAAAATAAACACAAACATGCTTTCATATATTCTCTCTCCATAGGGCAAGGGGCGGAATGTGCATACAGTACAGAAAAAGAAAGACTTGGTTTATTAACTGTGCCTAGAAACAATTTGTGAAGGTGGATCTGGAGAAAAGATAAGAAGAAAAGAAAGTAGCTGAGCTAACAGCCACCCCCATATGAGGCCATTCTACATGTAGGGATAATGTGATGGCAGAAGAGATAAAATGGGTGGGGTTCCAAAGTATTAACTTGCTCCAGACAAAAAGATTGACTCATAATTTCTTCACATATATATGGCATTATATATATTCATCAAATACATGTATAGATCACCCTTTGCCAACTTACTGCCACCCAACTATGTCATTCAGGATTCCCAGAATACCCACTTGCTGGCTGGCTGGCAATTCTGGGAAATCTAACAACAAACCCTACCAATTCATCCATATTCACTGCCCACATCCAAGAGAGATCAGCAGTGGGTATGAATTAGAAAGTCTGGTGAAACATGTACAACTTTTAGTTAGGAAAATGTTTAAGAGGAAACTTTCCAAAATAACATAATGGGATTGTGTGCAAAGAACAGGATTCTGAGTGCTGGAGGAAAGCTGGCTCCACTGGGGCCCAAGAACAGAAAATTAGATGATAAGGGGATCCTGGAGAATCTTAAGATATAACCCCTAGAATTCAAGCCGATAGTATCCAGTAGGGATGTGCAAAATATTTTGATTTTGATGTCCCGGTAAAACAAAATGCAGTGTTTTATTCTGAAACTAAATTAAGGCTCAGCTTTTTCCTAGGTCCTTTTTGGGACATAGTCTAGTTCTTCTGAACATGCAGCTGAGCTCTTGTTTTGTGACTTATGATTGGGTTATATTTTCCAGACTTTTTCCAGCCCAAGCTAGTAGAGTAGCATAGGCCACATTCTTTGCTGTCGTCTGGATCAGGTGATGGGGGGAATGGAGTGTTGAGAGGAAAGAGGCAATCAAGAGCAAGGTCAGACAGAAGAAGACTACAGTATTTGCAGCTGCAAAGCTGCTAATCTGCCTGGTAAATTTGTGCTGTTTAAAAGAAAGAAAAATGTGTGGGAAAATAAAGGAGTTCCTGTGGGTGGGTGAATGGGTTCAACGAGGGTTACACCATGCCTTAATTTGTGCAGAGACATATATGTGCATTCACACAACAGTTTGTGTTAGAGACGGGTGGTACCAATGTTGCTGAATCTGCACCCTGGTTTTGCTTAGTCTTGTTTATGGAACTTTGTTATGCACCTTTTGTCTTATGTAACATTAATATTATTCATATACTCAAGAAACATCAGCACTTCTTTTTTTGTAGCCACCCCTATATGCAAGTAAAAACATCAGGAAAGAGTAATACAAATGCATTTGTTTTTGTCTGCACCCAGCAGACAGCTGGGGAAAAAATGCAGTGCCCTTTAGAAATTTGGCCATAGTATTTTTTAAAATTCAAAACATGAAGAAATTTTAACTAAAATAGATGTACTATTTGAAAAGAATATTGAAGACTTTAACAAACTGGGGTGGGGGTGGGGAGTCTAATTTTTTTCCATAGAGGGTAGAGAACAGCTTTCCTGATATTAGATGGTAATTGAAACAGATCTCTGTTAATAAAAAACAAAGCTGCCTTTCCATTATTTTATGGGAATGTAATTAAAGTTTTCAAAGTGTTTTAGAAATCATGCTCTTAGCCATATTTTCTAAAACTCGGGTAGTAGGTATCATTCAGCATAGACTACTATCTACCTACTCCTGCATATTCAAGGAAGAAAAGTGATCTCTGATTTTCCATTTTTTTCCCCTCTGGTTAATATCTTCAGAATAATACAAGTTTCATTCTGCTGGGGGGGGGAGGGGAATGTTCAGGCTGTTTCGATTTTTATTCTAATGGAATAGAGCCAAGTAGAAACATTTGAGAGAACATTTGAGTGGGGTACTTTGTTCTAAGCTAAGAATAAAACTTATTTTCTGTTTTATGTATATATTCCTATAAACCACGGAAGTATGCCACTGGCACTGCTTATGAAATGGATAAAACTCCTTTAAATGCCTTCAGTACAACAGTGCATTCTTTCCGTGCATAAAAGTATATTTATTTTCGAATAGCATCATCAAAGAACAAAGTATGATAATGGCTTGCCAATGGCAACTTTAAAACAAAGCAAAACAAAAAAGAAACAAAAGTTCAGTACTGGACACAGAGTAGCTGGTAGGGAGAGGAAGAACAGAGAACAGCCAACTTGTTCAGGAGAGCTTCCCCTCCCCCCATTGTTTTAAAAGGAAGAACTTGAATAAATAAGAAGTACAAAACAAATCAGATTGTGCTTAAGTATGAGGAAAACCTTCTACTAATAATAGTTTGACAATATAGCAGACTTTTCTCACAGGTTGTAGACCAGGGGTATCAAACTCAAGGCCCAGGGCCCAGATCCGGCCCTTGAGGTGCTTAGATCTGGCCCATGAGGCCGCCCTGGAAACAGCAAAGGAATGGCCCACTGTGACTCTGCCAGCGAAAATGTAGTTCGGGAGGGTCACAGACAGCCCTACCAAGCTCCATTTTTGCTGGCAGAGGGTTGTAGGAAGCCATCGCAGCCAAAAACAGAGCTCAGGAGCCCATTTTTGCTGGCAGAACTCTTGGGCTCCCTAGATAAGAGAGAAGTTGAGCTGGCCATGTCCCCCCCCTCCCCTAGTCAAATACAACCCTAATGCAGCCCTCAATTTAATCAAGTTTGACACCCCTGTTGTAGACAATCCTTCAAACAGGAATTTTAAGAAAAGACTAGGACATTATTGTTCAGGGATGCTGTTTATTGTACTCTGCATTAAGCAGAGATCTTATTAGATCAGCTCTAAGTTCCTTTCTCATTTCTATTCCTATTTTTTTTTTTTTTTGCATTAGGCTAGCACCAATTTCATCTGCAATAGGACACAATATTTACCTTTCTTCAAAATGTCTTGCCTTCTTTATGCGTTCACAAATGAAAAGTGTGGAATGTACATTTTACAAGTAATAAAAATAAATAATTTGTGTAAATTATGTCCCTGTTGAATGTACCAGAATAAATTTGATCAAGCTTTCCTCCCCCCCCCCCCCCAAATTCTCACTCATTCTACTACCTTGTTAGCAATCTTGGAAATTTTGGGTAGAACATTGTTTTTTGCCTGACCCATTTTGGGGATAAACTAATCCCAAGTAAGCCTCCAAACATTTTATTTTTTTAAAAACAACAACAATAAAAGTAATGTAAAGCTTCATTAATATAATTGACCTTTTGGTGCAAGAAAATAATGTTTGTTGGGCATTCTTGTCTTTTACAAAGAATTGGCAAGGTGTATACTTTTGTATGAGCCAGTTTAGTGTATTGGTTAAGGCATCAGGCTACAAACAGGGAGATGGTGAGTTCTAGTCCTGCCTTGGCATTGAAGCCAGTTGGGTGACCTCTCAACCCTGGGAAGGAAGCAAAGGCAAACCACTTCTAAAAAAATCTTGCCAAGAAAACTTCAGGGACTTTGTCGAGGCAATCTCTGAGAAACAGACATGGAAGAACAAAAAAAACCCTTTTGTACACAGATTTCATCAGAAAAAAATGTTTAATCTACAGATGGTAAATGAAGCAAAAAATAATTTACAAATGTCCAGGTGGTAGTATGCTCAGGCATGCATGCATGCACCCCAATTCTATTACTTTGGATCTTTATGGCTGAATCCCCTGCATCTTATTCCAATTCTCCTATAATCATCTATGAATGGAGATGGTCTACTTTGTTTTCAGAGATGAAAACTGCTGAGAATAAAGGAATGGGCAGGAGGTGCAAATGTTGCTACTGAAAATCAAGAATGCCTTTGATAATTAGCCTTACAATAGGCAACCAGCTTGACTAATATATTCAACCCCTTTTCTTCCCTTCTCTATCCATTTATCTCTGCCCTGTGTTTCATCTGTATTCATCCTCTATTTTTCTGTGACTTGTGTGTGAGAGAGAATGGACAGTACCTACAATGAGGAATCAAACTATTTAACAAATGAGTTACTATATTTTACTAATTTTAATCAGTAATTGTTTTTATTGTGATTCTATCCTTTCGGAAATGGGTTTTTTAGCAGGTTTATTTATTTGTTCAGTCAGTCCATATACATAATATATCCACAGATGTGTGACATGTACACACATTTATTGGTGGGGGTGGAATCTGAAGAGGAAATCATAAATTGATTTTTTCTCTTATATTTATATTATTATATTTCTTTTGGGAGGTCATTTTATATTTAGGGTAGTCTTCTTCTGTGGTAATTACAAAAGGAGCCACATGAGCCATCAACTTTCATTCTAGCTCTCTTCTTCTTGGATCTAATTGTGATCTTGTTGTGGATCTTGTGCCAATCACTTCTACTGAATCAAGTCAGGGCACCCTTTTAGTGGCCAAGTATCACTTCTTATATTTTGGGGTGACCAAGTGGTAACATGGATTGAATGGGGAAGAAGATTCAGGAAAGCTATTTTTGGCCTTACACTTCCATTTGCTTAAGCTTTCTGTGCACGAATGATAGAAAAATATGTTGTTACTCTTCAGTAACAGTGAGAGTAGTGAAGGCCACAAAGGCAAAATTCAGTGTCCATGATCAGCTGGAGAACTGGAAATTACACTCTTGTCTTAAACAATTAAACTGGTATTATTTTGCAACTGGACTATTCTATCTTTCTGAAAAGACTTTGCAGAAGCCTATGTTTAAAGCACACAACAATTTCACTATGAAAACCATTTTATTATAATCTTTCAGACCTAAGCTTCAAAACAGAGAACATTTTCCTCCCTGAGATCTACTGCATCAAAAGCCAAACAGCAGGGGAAAAAAACAGGTACTTTAAAAAACAGATTTAAAAAGAAAAATGAAAGGAAAATATATCAACAAAACATCAGTTGAGTCAAGGCTGATGACTGGAGAAGGATTGCAATCCATCCTCAAAGCATATACATAAAGGGATTCCCCAGTTCAGTTTTGGCAAGGCAAGAAACTAAAGATGATTGGTGACACACAAGGTTATAAAATATAGTTACTATAAGAATATATAGGACATCTTCTCAACAGTGTTATTCAGAATCTGATTCCCATTTTCTTTGTGGCAGTTTCTGCCTGTCTTCCCTTGTCTTCTCTCACTTGTTCCATCACTTCCACAGGACAGAAGATGTATACAACGTCCAGCTTCCTCTCTTTCCAGAGGCAAGTATATCATACTTGAGATGCTTCCTCTTAAAGAATTAAAATCAATTCTGTATGCTATCATCACAATTTTTTCAAATGTGGTTGTGGGGCAAAGAGGACAGAATAGCAGGAGGAAGACATTTCCCTAAACCAACTATGCTGCATGCTGTGGTTGAAACACCCCCCTTCCCCAGCTCTATATCTACTGAAAACAGAGAACAAACAGGAAATTCTTTGTTTTTTTCCCTGAAGGACTTAAATGTAAGCATTTCAAAAGCTCTTTAAAGACACTATTATCTCACCCCTGTATTTGAAGGCGAAAGACCTCTTATCAGTCACTGGAGGACATGTATTCAAACCAGAAAACAGTTAATAATACTGAGTCCTTTTATCCAGATCTACACCTACCCCCAAACTGAGAGAGATTTTCGTGTAATCTTATTATATGAGCCTGCTGATATAGTATAGTATGAATCCATATTTAGTTAGAGGAAGTCTTTCATAACAAATGTCCTTAGAATGGAAATGTTCCTTAAAGTGGGATTGGAGGGGGAGTTGCAGCATGTGACCTGTGAGCCAAAAGTATCTCTAAGCCATTGTGACACCATGGTCTGACAATATTTCTACGATGCAGCATTTCTCATTATTGAACACACCTATAAAATTCAACTCCCCCAACTCTGGATGGAGTCCCAAGAAGGTTCCACAACCTTTTGCACTCTGATTCAGGTCACCTTGAGGACACAGATAAACCCACAAGTGGCCTCAGTGACTCTCACAGAGCTAACTGCCAACCTTCAGAGTGCTAATAACCAGATGATTGCAAAGCATATAAATCGATCCATTCCCCATAATTCAGTCAGAACTGAAGAAATTTCTTGGATGAGAACTGAAATGTTTTCCAGAAAAAAAAATAAGAAAGTCCAACTGTCTTTTGAAAAGCACTTTTGGGACAACCATGATTGAGAACATCTACAGACAACTCTGTCAAAAATTAAGAGAAACAAATTGGTCCTCCAGTGTCTTTACTGTGCTAGTATTCTCTATGTAACATCTGCAGGCAATCTAGTATTTTGCAGATATGTTGGACTAATGATTGAGCATGACCAATGGCCAGCAATGATAAAAGTTTTAAGATTTCTGGAGGGAGAACTGCAGTATGACATGTTTGAGCACCATCCTTTCTGTCAACGGTAAGGCTCATTTTGAAAAGTCTCAGCCCAGTCTCCCAACTACTGTTGATCTAGGAACGATTCCCTATCAGACAAAACAATTTAGACCCCATAGGATACCTGTCTATCCTACATTAAAGATAAACATGTTTTAGAAGCAGCCAGGGCTGAACCTGTACCAGGTCTGTACCACAATAGGAAACCTATCTATGTATGCCTTGCATTTTATGGGGAAAAAGAAATATATATTGAAGTCTGCATAATTCTGATGCAGGAAGAAGTTAAATAGGTTGTCAGTGGGAAATATGTGGCTTTCTAGAAATACAAATTCCAGCTTCCTGCAAATAATGATCCTGCTAGCTCAGTATTGGTGCTCATCAATAACTAAAGAGTGAGGGGTCCTTCATCCTGGAATACATCCTGAATAATAATTATTATTAATAATAATAATTCCTGAATAATCTGATTAGAAATAGTTACTTGATTTTTTTATAACTGTGGATAATTCCTATTTCAATCCAATTTAAGATCCCCATGTTATTTAATAATGACTTTGTATAAATCCTATCTTTCTATTGGATATATAACAACACTGTAATACATGCAGGATAGACACCAGGACAGGATATGGGGTTAGTCTATGATTATATCAGACTGATATATCAAAACATAAACAGACACAAAAAGCAAGGTCCTGGTATCTTCAAAAGTGGTTTACCCACTTCTGAAGCATTAATCAGAGTACAGTTCAAAGAAAATTTAGTTAGCATAATCCTCTGTAATGAATCTACTACTATTCAGTAATCTCAGAATGTTATGAAGACATAAATTAAGATAGCAATCACAAAGCTTTTTAATACAGAAATTCAAAAGAACTTCAGAGAACTCATGAAGAAACAATGAGTTGATAAACAGTGTCAAGGAGAGTTCAAATTGGCTATGTTAAGAAACCACTGTTTCAGCAACAACTCACACCAAAGTCTCAACCAGACTTCTCCACTTACCTTCTCTGCAGCAGAGCTAAGACTAGAGAAGAGCAAATTGTCATATTGACTTGAATTTATCAGATAATATATAATTTCCTGATAAAGAATTAGATATGGCAACTTTTATCCAGACTTTCTACTGAAATTGTATGTAACAAGCTAAACAACCGTGATAAATTAAATAATTTATGAAACTTTCTTCCCAACATCAATTATGTCAGAACAGCTAAGGTGTTCTCTTAAAAGATTACAGGAAGAAACTTTCAAGCCAAACCTCCCGAGCCAGAAAGTACAATATGAAGTCTGACTAGCTTTGGTGGCTTACTTTATATACATATGAATTTAATTAATAAATTTTTATACCACCTCTCCTAATTTGGGAGTTTGTCTCAAACTCCCAATACAAAACATGAAAAATAATGAACAGAAATGCAACCAAAACATCTCAGACGCCATCTTAAAAGGAAACAAAATGGATTTCTTTTAAATGCTAGTCAGTTTTTCAAATGTAACAGAGCAAAAGCCTAGTAATTAGAGGCAGTATAATTGTAACAGATGCCATCTCAAAAATGTGAAGTTCAAAACTATAATTCTGCTCAATGCTTTTATTAGTTCCTGTATTGGCAGACATCCAACTGATACAACTTTCCAGAGATCCTGGGGTTGTGAAAATGACACTAAATTGATTTTTTTTTTGCCAGTGATGCAACTATGAAAGACATAATGACTCTGACAAGAAGGCTTTTCTAACAAGACATTTGTTAATTAGTGAGAAATAAACTCCTGATTCACATTGAAAAATGTGTAGTTGAAATAAAAGGGGAAGGCAAATTCAAATCTTACTCTGCTCAGCTATTGAATTACTTGCACTGTTTTCAATAACTCAGACACACATTTACACGTAATAAATCCAGTGGGACATAATCTCCAAGTAAACATGCCTGGGATCAAACTTCCCATCTTGTTTATCTCACTATGTTCAGTCTTAAACCTTTTTACTATAACTCAACTGTATTTACAGTAATTGAGTGACACCAACTCCTAAGAAAGTATTATCCTGATAATGGTTCTGTATTATGTAAAATTTTGAATAACTACAATATTGTATCAATAAACAATTAACAAATTCCTTCTACTTTTTTCACCATTAGATAAGCTTTAGATAAGTGTTGGAGATGAGATTCAAAAAAGAACAGTATGGAATATAATATTCCTGAATTGGTTTAAGAAGAATAGTTATAGTTTGAATGTCTTCAGTTTATGTCATTCTTTTCTGGAAAGGAAGGGGAATGAAGGGGTATTCTAGTTATCTAAAACCTAAAGGCTGTCTCTTACAAAACTGGGAATCAGCAATGCAACATAGGCTGGTGTAGCTACTTTGAAGACCAAATTAATGCAAAACCAAATTAATGAAAGGCAAAACTTTTCTCTCATGCAACCTTCCTTTTGACTGACAAATCTCTGATAGATTTGAGATAAACAGAAGGCTAGAAATGGAACACAACACATGGATTTCCCGTCACTTTCCATTAACTTAAAACTGCAATTGGAAAAATAAGGTTTTTTTTAACGAAAGCACTTCTAATAACACAGCTAATCACCGTTTCATGGATTTCAAAGCAGCTTCAACTGGTTACACTGCTGCAGTCAAGGCCACACACCCAACCCAACATATTTCTGGAAGCAATATTTGCATCAGCATTCTTGAACTAACTCATCCAAAGTCAGCCTCCCCCACCTCCACCCCCCAAAGTCCAGGCCTTTTATAAATGCAACGTTGCAGAAGAAATTTAGGAGAATTCACTGAACAATCGGAATTGGGTGCAATAAAAAGCGTCTTTTTTTTTATTCTAAGCCTAGACGCTTATTAGAGTTATAAGAAGTTCTAAGCCAAGAGGCATCCCAGTTCACCTCTCACGCAATCACTGGGTGGCTTTTGGCAAGCCACGGTTTGCTTGTTTTTTTACCCTGGGAACTAGGGAGAGAGAACTGTTACTCCGCAAAGCATTCGCGGGGAATGGCTGTTGTTAAACGGCCTGCTCAACCCACTCAAGTCCCCTTATAGCCTCCTAGAATGGACGCCTCCACCCTCTTTGCCCGAAGGCCCTCAGGTCATCTCAACCCACCCACCCACCCCCACATACCCGCAGTCCCTCACCTCAGAGCCTACCTTTCAACTCGGCGTAGTCCGAGAAGACTCCGTTACTCCTGGGGGTCGTGTGGCTCTTCTGCAGCATCCGCATCCGGACTTGCTCCTGCACGCGGGCGTTCTTGAGCAGCTCGGCGTCCGGCACCTCCTTGCGCTTCCTGTCGAGCTGCTGGTCCGAGGGCAGCGCCAAGGAGCACACGCCGTTCTCCGGCTGCAGAGCCGACAAGAAGAAATTATTTTCATGCATGGTGGTAGCAGCCTAGCAAAGGGGGACATTCAAACGGGCCCCGGCTCTTTTTTTTCTGCCCGAGGCCTCCTTGGACCCAGCAAGAAATTGCTCGGGCGGGGGAAGGGGGGGGGAAGTTCCGACAACTCTGCGGCTGTTCTTCTCTTGAGCCCGAGCGGGCCAGTTCCACACTCCGAAAAGGCGCGAACTTGTCTATAGGTGGCCTCCGGCAGGCCCTTCCTCTCTAACTTCGGTTCCTCAGCTCAAGAAAGTTGTTCCACTCGGGGCGCGGGCGGGCGGGCGCACAAGCACAGAACTCCTCCAACCTCCCCGGTCCCGCGCCATGCTCGTCTTCCCCGCCAGCCTTGTTTTGGTCTCCTGGGACTCTCTTTGCCCAGTCCTCCCCCCCCTTTACTTGTAACACACCTACGGGGTCACACCCCTTTCTCTAGCAACTGACGCCTGTAAGGAAGGCGGGCTTTAAGGCAGAGCAGGCCGGCCGGTTCCACCTTAAAAAAGCAGGTGAAACGTTTGGCAAGTTGCGAGATTTCCGACAGAATCCCAAGGGTGCCCGCGATGCAACCGCCGGCCCTGCCCTGGCCCTCATCAGCCTCCGCAAACCAGCAGAAGCGGTTCTGGGTGCGGCGAGGCCTCCGGGGCTTGAGGGGTGTGTGGGTGGAGTGGGGTACCATCTCCTTTCCTCCTTCTCTGTAATGGAAGCAAAAGTTGCAAATCGCTGTGGTCTGGCTAGGGAAACTGCCTGGACTCCCTGGGGCGGAAAGGCCGGGAAGAAAGCAAGGAGGGGGAAGGCGCGCGGCTGTCCCGCCTCGGCCGAGCCCGGTTTGTGTTTTGTTTTTTGCGCCCAACAAAATAAAAGTACACGTCGAGCGAAGAAGACTGGCGCTCCAGCCGAGGCAGGTCAAAGTCCCCGCGCTGTTGTCTCTCTTTTCCCCACCCAGAAGCCCGGGAGGCGCCTCCGCCTTGCGGAGCATGCACAACACGATCGGCAATTATTAGGGACGCGCGACGCTTCCGACAACTGGACTTCAAAGAAGTTTCAAGGGGAGCAAAAGCAGGGAGGGTTAGGAGAGCGTCTTATTATTATTTCTTTTCATCAGCAGTCTTTTCCCTTTTGCAAAAGTATCTGGTGGGAGTTAAGAAGGGAGAGATCAGAGTGGTGGCAGCAGCTGGCTTGGAAACTTCCTCCAAGGCGTTCCCAACTTCCCACGTGTATCCCTCGGCTGTGTTTTCGTTTTCTTTGGAGGGTGTGTACAACCATTTAAACTTTCCCGGTTTCAGAAGAAGCAGAGAGAATTTCACATATCTGTGGGGACAGCCCTCGTGTCATTGCCCACCCTGCTTATCTGGCAAAACCTAATCATTCTCTCCCCCCCCACCTACTCTCTCTTGTGGGAAGTTATCATCCAGCCCTCTCCCAGAAAAATGAAATATCCTAGGAAATATTGAAAAGGCAGAATATTTCTCTGGATGTGAAAAGAAAGAAACATATTTTAAAAGACAGAATAGCTGCCTGTAGCTTCCTGCCCATCTCCACTTTGTCAATGGGCCATTAAGAAGGCCAAGCTAGATCAATGTAGAGATGTTATTAATTTCTTTATTTCTTTTTTCTCAATAGATTTTAGACTGTGTTTGTTAAAAATCTATACCGTGTATGGGTTCTGAGAAGTCGGGGGGGGGGGGAGAGTGGGGGAGGGAGGGAGGGATATATCTTAGGCTAGACACGATGTGTTAGATCTCAATGCAATGTGACTTCACATGTATACTTTTTTTTCTTTAATTTTTCTTTAAAAATAGGATAAGCCAAGTACATTAACATATAGTGGAAATACACCAAGGGGAGGAGGAGTAGGGAAGAAGAAAGATGGGTAGAGAGGGATGGGAGAGAGGGTGGGGGGGAAGGCAAAAAGGAAGGGGGAGCAGATCTGGAGAGAGGAGTGGTAGAGGGCGAGGGGAAGTAGGGTAGAGGGGGATGATGGAGGGAAGATAGAAAGTTGGAGGGTGGTGGAAGAAAGAGGTGTATGGAGAATGGAAGAGGTATATTGGGCTTTTATTTTCTGGGGCATTGTTGACAAGAGGAATTGATGCAATTATTGTTTAATACTGTATGGTGTATACATGTGAGTGTATGAAAATGAAAATAAAATAAATACATCACAAAAAGAAGGCCAAGCTAGTCTACTTTACATAATAAAGACTTCTCCACTTCAGCTGCAGGGGGGGTGGCATTAAAGCATGATAGTGGCCCTTTACCCAACTGGCCACATGGCATCTGAGAACTCAACCATACCTGGATTCAAAACACAGCCTAGAGAGTTTCCCCTGCATGGCCCCATGGGAGTCTGACAACCAATCAGAATACATTTCTTACACAGGAACAGGAAACAGAATAGTGGGACTGAACAGGTTATAAAAAGCCTAGCAAGCCCCTCCCTCAGCCCTTCTCTTCTTCTCCACCAACATTGAAGCATGTGATCACCTTTTCTGTTCCGGGCTCAAGCCATGTGGCCCTGTCCAACAATAAACCATCTTTTCAAGCAGCCTCCATTTCTCCAGTGTCTTTTTCCTCACTTGGAGCTGAACCCAGAAGGACATTTCTTTCATCACTCTTACACACCTTTGTTCATATGATACTTCTACCATATGATACTACCACAATCAATTATTTCCTTACATGCTGCTGCTTACACACATTTAAGTTTGTGAGTTTCTTTGGGCAAGTAATTTTTCCTCCACTTGGTAACCTTTTGCCTGTTACTGGACTCTGCAACCTGTTCCTTTATGCTTGTCTCCAATTGGCTTAACTGAGAGGCAGTACAAATGCATAAACAGCCCATGATTGAGCAGCATATGCTGTACAGAGTCCTTGCACCTTGCCCACAAACAAGACTTCCCCAAGTCAAATGTGAGGATAGGGACTTTCCTTACCAATAATATGGAAGAGGATTGCCATTACTTTTTTCTGGGATTAAAAAATAAATAAATTCTCAGGCTGGTTTCTAGCTATTATATGGGTACCTAGAATTATTGTTCTGTACAGTAATAGTATGTTCTATATGCAGCAATTGGTCCTATACCTGACACCCACCTCTATGTCATTCCGTCAACCTTGTTGCTGTCTGATTAAGTTATATCTATCCACTGAAAGATATTTACATATTAAGAAACAGTTAGATGATATTGAAGTAGCTCAGACATTTCCAGTCTGTAATGATATGGCTGTAAGAATGTACCTTCAGAAGAGATGGAACCATGCAGTTAGATTTTAGGATTGATGATATTCCAAGTAGTACTACAGTAATAAAATTTGACTGCAGTAGTAGATATGAGCCATCCTCTCCCCTCTTTCATATTACTAATTTGGTTCATTCTTGAAACAACAATTATTTCTGCAAATATGCCAGCCTGCGGCCCACCTGGAACAATAATTATTATATGTACCATGTTCATAATATTGTTTCCTTTGTATGGTCTCTAGCCAAATAATAATTAGCTAGCATTTATGAAGTGCTGTCAGATGTCCAGACGAAAGACACTCTTGAGGTATGTAGCCTTGATGATAGTACAGTAATAACTAGACCCAACCCTGCTTAGCTTTATGAATTCCACACAGCACAGCACAACATTGAGTATCCGGTTATTAAACATTTTGTGATTAAAGTATGAACCATCCTCTTGGATAAGAAAGCATTCCCAAAGGAAGATGACTTTGTTAAAAAGGAGTGACCCTTTGTTGTGGGAAACAGGCCCAAAATGTGCAGCAATTAAGTCAGACGTTGGGACAAAGCATTTCCCAGTACTATATTGAAAATGTAAATAAAATTGCATTTTTATATTCTTACACATTAAAAGTTTATGTATAACTTGCTTCAATATATTCAATCAAACATAATACCATAGTCTTGGATACATTAATTTTTAGATTCATACTTTTCATTGCGTTATGCAATGGGTCTAAAATTTGTGGCATATCATTTGCATTCTCAGCCAACCACTTGAGATCAGCCACTTACATATAATGCACTTAGTAATGCACCATTGATGTCAGCCCAAGTGTTCCTTGGAGAAGTTTGTTAGCACTTGCAGATGACTATGCAGGATATGGATTATCTAGACATGTTTGAAGGCACTCTCCATGGGAATTCTCCTTCTATGGAAAGCTGCCCCTTGAAATGAGGATAGCCTTAATTTGCATGGCCTTCCAGAGATTTCTAAAAAATCCTATCTCTTAAAAAGCCACTTATAGAAAGCACTCAGGAATTGATTACAGATTAACAGAGTTGGAAGGGACCTTCAAGGTCATCTTCTCCAGCCCCCTGCCCAAGCAGGAGACCCTGCTTACTCCATTTCTGACATGGCAATCCAATCTCTTCTTGAAAGCTTCCGGTGATGAATCTCACACAACTTCTGAAGACAAGCTATCCATTGGTTGGTTGTTCTCACTATCAGAAAATCTCTCCTTCCTTCTTGACTGATTGTGGAGATAAGATTACCTATGCTACTTGAATTTCAGTTAATGAATGAATATAACCTGTATGACTTATTATTGTTCCATGTACTAATATCTGCAAACCATTTAAATCTACCTGTATAGAGATGGTAGATAAATTGCAAATAACAAAAATTCATATCTGTTTCTCTTTCTATATATCTCTATCATCTCTATCTTTATCTCCATCCATCCATGTCTGTCTGTCTGCCTGCCTGCCTGCCTGCCTGCCTGCCTGCCTGCCTGCCTGCCTATCTATCTATCTATCTATCTATCTATCTATCTATCTATCTATCTATCTATCTATCTATCTATCATCATCTATCTATCATCTATTTATCCTAAATGACCAAGGACATTATACATCTTCATCATACTCGCTGTTCTGTGTTGAATCTTTCACAAGGTTTTCTATTTATTTTCATTCTGTACATGCTTCCATCATATATATGTTACTTCATTCAGTTAAAAAAAAACTGCAAGCACTGCAGGAACACTGCAGTTCCATATTTGTACATAACATCCTGTAATTCAAGCCTTAAATAAGTCATGTAGCTATTCCATAAACAAACCATAACTATATTTTAATATTTCTCCAGAAAAATGTCCACTTATGTGGCCTTACCATTTGAAAGCATTCTCACATTTATGACTTCTTCATCAGTTTTTTTCATATGTTTTAGCATTTATAGTATTTCTTTCAAACTCGCCCTTCAACATATCACATTTTTTGCCATATAACACTGTAATATTCTTATACTAGCATTGCCACACATTTATTTTTAATTACATGCACTCTGCTGGAGGCTCTTTGCTATCTTCACAGACTTTCTAAGTAATATATAAATTATTTAATCATATAGTATTTTTGTTTATATCAAAATTGTTCTTCATTTTCTCTCCTTCCTTAACCTGCCTTGGTTATATTTTTACAACCATATTTTGTCTCTTTAGACATTATTTAGTATATTTTTCTCACCCTTATTTTTTGCAGCATATTTTAATTCTCTCCCACATTAGTGGCTATATTTTTCTATCTCTATCGTCATTGCCATCTCCATCTTCATATCTGTACTTTATCCCAAGGAATGTTGTAGGAATGATCATTTCCCCAGGCATTCTTTTTTATACCGGTACTTAGTATAATTCTACACATTTCTGTAATATAAATGTCTACTCCAAATAGTGTTCACATCATACTTCCTTTCATATCCTTTCCATTCATTTTGTTGGGAAATTAAACTACAAGTTTAATAGAGGATTCTATTTTTATCTAGAACTCTAGATAGAGGATTTACACTTTATCTTCTTGCAATAGTGTGTTTTTCATGTTTGTTCTTTTCACATCTTTCATTTCTTCCATGTCCCTTTCCCCTAAAATCCACTATTAACAAATAATAATATGTTCCATGCTGAAAAATTCTCATTATACTTATATCTTTGTATTAGTCTTTCATGATAAAAACGAAAATAGTGATGCTTTTTAAATAATTCTTTTTTCATGTACAGAAATACAGAAACATTTATTTAAACAACATACTGTATACATATTAAATAGACACTTTTCTAAATACTTACTGACCAAATATCATCATTTCCAGTTATTTTTGGTCTCAGAATAACTTAATCATATTCTCTATACTCTTATCATCATATTTTCAGACACCCATTTATGTCACCTAAACGAATATCACACCCTAGCCTCTAATTTGATCACTTTCATTCAGAAGATTGCACAATTTTCTTCAAACTCATATCCAGTTCTTCCAACATTACCATCCGCTGAAATGTGACACACAGATACTACAAGGTATAGATTCCATATTTCCTATAACAGCCTAGGTCAGTGGTTCTCAACCTGTGGGTCGGGACCCCTTTGGGGGGGTCAAACAACCCTTTCACAGGAGTCGCCTAAGACCATAGGAAAACACATATTTTTGAAAAAATACGGAAAACATAAAATAATTTTGTGGTTGGGGGTCACCACAACATGAGGAACTGTATTAAAGGGTTATGGCATTAGGAAGGTTGAGACCCACTGGCCTAGGTGACACCAATTCATTGAGGCTTTTACAAAATGTTATTTACTATAGAGAAGATCCATATTAAGTCATCAACCTTGGCCATGTCCATGTCCTACATAGTATTCCTTGCTAACGGTAAAACATAATCCTGGTCAGTTTTGGTATATTTTGGCTAATCTCCCAGAAGTGAAATCTAAATCAATCTTATTTCCATGTGAAGATGGGAAATCTAGGGACTGTTTCAACCCAACATAACATTGACTGCATCCCACTAATTAGGAGGCACACGAGTACACCAGTACACACTTAAAATACTAATCCTAGAAAACCTTAGGTGGTTTGTGGTAAGGGGGGGGCAGGGCGGGAGAGCAGTCTTCAACATGACACATTGTATTTTAATCTGTAACAGCCTAAGTGCAAATAGTGTTATCCCACCCAAGACATCTCTGTTGACTTGATACAGGAAAACAGTGTGAGGTCATTTTCATGATTCATCACAGAAAACTTTGTCTTTGTGGGAAGTCTGCCAAAATGGGAAGTGGGTCAGCCTGTGGTGACCACAGCATAAAATATGCATGACATCGATGTGTTCAGCTCCAAGTCTAGCTTTTTAAGATAAAATCTGTCCCAGGTGTTGTTTGTGCTGATTCAATGTACTTGCTTCTTCGTTTCTAATGGTAGGGTACTCTTGAATGTTCCAAGGACACCCCAGTTCTGCCACTCCTTATACTGATCTTTTCTAGCCTAAATGGAGATTGAGACTTTTCAGATGAGATAGATCTTGTCAGTCTTTCCCCCATGCTTGTTCTTTAGTGCTATTTCACTGAGAATCAGGGATGCTACTTTCAGAACAACCTGTCCTCGTTATTTCCTTTAAAAATGGTAGTTTGATCTCACATTTATTATTTTTATTTTATTATTTGCCCAATGTAAGAAGTGTTGGGCAGATGGTGAGAAAGCTTTCCCCTCATCTCTAACAACTATCTGCGACCTCCGTTTCTTTTTATGCTATTCATTTATTTATTACATTTTTATGTAATATCCATCTCCTCTATAAAGTGACTCTGGGCTATGTGATAAAGTCTCCAATAAAAGCATCAGATGCAAAGAGTGTACTGTATGTGTTGCAAACAATGGAGCAGGAGGAGCCATCAGATAAAAGCAGGAATGGACTTTTGCTTCCATTCATTCTTCAATGTGTATTCACTTTCAAATAATGATTTTTATAAAGCATTATAGTTAAACAAACTACAAACTAGTACAACCTATAGAAAATAAAAGAATAAAAGGAAAAAAGTGCAGAAAAAGGGAAAATATTTTTAAAAAGAAAGAAAGCATAAGAATACAGGTAGTTCTAGATTTTCAACCGTTTATTTAGTAACCATTCAAAATTACAGTGGCACTGAAACAGTGATTTATGACCATTTTTCACATGACCACTGCAGCATCCCCATGGTCACATGATCGAAATTCAAATGCTTGGCAACTGGTTAATACTTGTGACAGTTGTAGTGTCCTGGAATCATGTGATCAGCTTTTGCGACCTGCCAAGCAAAGTCAATGGGAAGCCAGATTCCCGTAACATTTATTTTACTAATTTAACAATTGCAATGATTCACTTAACAACAGTGGCAAGAAAAGTCATAAAATGGGGCAAAACTCATTTAACAAAGGTTTCATTTACCAACATAAATTTTGGGTTCAGTTGTGGTTGTAAGTCAAGGACTACCTGTATAGCAAAGGAAAAGAAGTGACTCCACCATTTGTCACAACAATTGTAAACAATTTTAACAACTTATCATTTTTTAAAAAAAATATAATATCTTTATCCCATATCATATCTCTTATGTATAAACAGATCCTTGAAATCTCATCATTCAGTCCTGGTCAGCAAAAGTCCATTAAGTGTAAGAAGAAATAACCACATATCTATTTTAACCTTGAGCAGATAAATCCACTTTGTACTCCTTTAGAGATAATCATGATCTTTAATCCCTTCAAATCTACCTATCACTTTTCATTTTGTCAAAAATCTGAAATTGACCGGCTATGAGATCAAGGGCATCTTTGGACATAATGTGTACCTAGTACCTTAGGTGCAAAAATCACAGTGAGGTACTTTGCACATATTTATTTTTGTATCCTGAACCATTAAAGAAACCGTACTTGCTAACTTTTACATTTAGAATGAGACCATTTGAATCTTTCCTTGTCTTTTTGTTTTCATGTCACTGAAACCTGCATCACAAAAATGGTGTATCATCCACATATCTCCAATACAAGTTTTGCTTGCTGTCTTTCCTTTCTAGTTGTTCTATTAAACTAAATTGTACTCATGCAGCAAAAAAATAGGTGTATTAGCTGGGCAGCCATTCCCAAATCTGGTACCTGCAGGTATTTTGGATTTAAGCTTCTAAAATCTTCCAGCCACCTCAGTTGCTTGCACCATATAGCTAAAGGTATTGACATACAATGAGCCTTGCAAGTAATCTTGCATGAAATGGCCTTACTTTAAAGCAAACTCAGATAACAAATAGGAAAATGCATTTCTTATATATTCCTGAAAAGTACATTTACAGTGCTGTCTCAGAATTTAATGTGACCCCTTTCTGATAGTTTTTTTGTGGCTGAAAAATGCCTGAAATACAGTTAGTCCTTGACTTACAACTGCACTTGGGCCCCAAATTCTGTTGCTAAGTGAAAAATTTGTTAGGTGGGTTTTGCCCCATTGTATGACCTTTATTGTTATAGTAATTAAGTAAATCACTGCAATTGTTAAGTTAGTAACACGATTGTTAAGGGAATATGGCTGTCCCATCGAATTTGATTGTCAGAAGTTTGCCAAAGGTGATCACATGATGCCAGGACACTGTAACCGTCATAAATACGAGTCAGTTGCTGCTAAGCATCAGAATTTTGGTCACATGACCAGGGGGAGCTGTAAAGGTCTTATGTGTGAAAAATGGTCATGTCCTTTTTTTTCAGTGTTGTTGTAACTGAATGGTCACTAAATGAACTGTTGTAAGTTGAGGACTCTCTGTAGATAGACAATCTGGACTTTTTGGAATTGTGAAAATGTAGGAGTTTGGACAAATACATTTCTTTCATCCATGGATAAAAACTCACACTTGTCCCCCTTTTATATCACCATACATATGTGGAATTGCATTATTGGCTTTTAAATTTCCCTTTTAAGCTTGCCATCTTCCTATTAACTCCTACTACAAGCGGCTATAAGCTTCCAGGGCAAAAGGGTGCCATCTAGTTTTTTGGTGCACTAATATTTCACTGGCAGATGGGAAAGTGCAGAATGATTTTGTTTTGTGGTGTACTTTTCAGCAACTCACAGGCAACTGACCAAGGATTGATTTGGAGCCTTTATTTATAACTGTAATCTTGATGTAGTGTAAAGCTGGGATCTAGGCTTTATTTGAACAGTCTTCCTTCACGTTGAAGTTGTTTGAGTGTTTATGTATCTTGATAGCTTCTTTATGCAGTTGCACATTATACTTTGACATAGTTATCAGTGCTTGTATGTTTTCAAATTGGGTTTTGTATCCATCATGAAGCAGCACATAATTTTTCAAGCTAACAATGCCTTTCATATTCTTATTCATATTAATACTGCATTTTGTGACCCTAATATATACCCGTCCACAACTGCGGGGGATGTGGTAAATGGCTGTTAATGAGAGTGGATTTTTGTCATCCTTGGATGAGTGAATAATTTCTTGAATTTTTTCTTGGCTTGCAGATGGTTTTAGGCTGTGCTTCCCTAATAGTTTTCCAAGTTGTGTAACTTTCTTAGAGAGTATCACCTTTCCTACTGGATGTAGTTTGTCTTGGGCGCAATTTCATTATTGTTTTTATTGTTGGATTGCATTGTCTGCTTAATCTCCCTGGCAGAATGTTCATTAACTTATAGAATGTTTTCAAAATTGCAAGTAGGTCAAAGTAACATGTGCAGATGCTTATGAGATGCATAAACACTTTTAACAATTTTAACAATAAGGAAGGTAATTTGAAGGTCAATCAAGACTGGAACACTATACCAAAATTAAACTGCCCTTAATTAACATCAAAATTAATTTAGAGCAGATTCACCTGAAAGAACACCAAGCAGTGGCTTGTTTTAGGCTACTGTTCTAAAACAAGGCGGATTAGGCATTTCTTCAATATAGACCAGTTGGAACTTTACCTAGGTTGAAGAACCAATCATTTTTCTTGGATTCCTATAATATGGACCAGTTAGAATTCAGATCAGCTGGAAATATCAATCAGAAATCAGATTAGCCAGTTACAAATGCAAGAGCCCAGGCAATTCTTGCTCATTTAGTTGTCAGCTGCCAAGGGGGACACTATGAAAAAGCTCATTTTGCTTCTGAAGTTATCAGCCACAGACATTGGATAAATATTAGGACATCAGAAAGTTAAACTGAAGCTTATCATCACATGGTCAACCCTGCCCATAAAAACTATGCTAGCATAAATAGTACTATATTTTAATATACAAATCTAGCTTTTTACATATTAACTATGTACTGTATTATATGTATTACGTGTACTGTATTATATGTATTCCATTATAACTATGTACTGTATTATACTGTATGCGCTATGTTATCACTATGTAATATATTATAACTGCTAGAATATTCTATGTCCTTCATTGGAAAGCACATAAATTCTTCCTGTACAGAAATTGCAAATGTAGTTATTGGAATATGCCTTGATGTCTAACATTTCATATCTGAAAAAGAAATCTGATATAGAATTTAACATTCAACAAGACATTTGGGGATTATAAGTCTGTTACCACATCTAAAATATGGGTTTCTTTTAATATAAACATTTTAATATTTAATTTTTCAATTATTTGTTAAACAAGGATAGATTTTTTAAAATTGATTCAATACAAGTAATTTGTTCACTCAGGTTTACTCTTTGTGCTGTTTTGGTTATTAATACCACTATTTAATTTGACAATGATCTGCAGTTTTAAAATGGGTTTTCAATTTGGTTAATTAAAGCAGTATTACTCTGATAATGTATACTCAGTTTACTTAATTTTATGTTTGTAAATCTTCTCTGTTTACTTTGTGCTATGCTTTTTTCTCTTTTGCTTGTTTTTTTCTTTTCAAAATGTTTTACACAGAGAGAATAGCATTGTCACCAAAGATGATTTTTTTCTTATGAGACAGCCTAGTATTGATAAGAAAATCTTTAATCCTCTATTCCAGTGTTTCTCAATCTTGGCGACTTTAAGTCCTGTGGACTTCAACTCTCAGAATCCCCCAGCCAGCACAGCTGGCTGGGGGATTCTGGGAGTTGAAGTCCACAGGACTTAAAGTCGCCAAGGTTGAGAAACACTGCTCTATTCACTCTCAGTGAATATATTTTCTTGGAGTTGCCCAGTATAAGGAAAGATTGTGCACCATTACCATTTTTAAAGGAAATATTGCTTGCTATTAGGCATTCCAAGAGAATCCCTGTATTGTCCAAAGCAGGGATGTCAAACTTAAGGCCTGCAGGCTGAATCTGGCCCACAGGGTACTTACATCTGGCCCTCGGGATCAGCTCGTGGTGCCTCTGCCAGCAAAAATGGAACTGGCCTGGGGGTGGAGACACAGGGCCCTGAGCTTCATTTTCACTGGCAGAGGGCTGCAGGAGGCCTTTGCAGCAGAAAACAGGGCACTGAGGGATTGCAAGAAGGGATAGGAAAGGCGAAAGGGAAAGAGGAAAGACAAAGAAGGAAAGATGGGAAGAGGGAAGAGAGCAAAGAAGAAAAAATAAGGAAAGGGGAAGGAAGAAGAAAGGAGAATGAAGAGGGAAGGAAAAAGAAGAAAAGGAAGGAAGGAGATTATAATGAGAGTGAGGGAGGGTCTCAGAGAAGTCCTGCCTTAGCATTTGGCCACCACAGGTGTCCCTGGCACGAGTCCCCTGTCATGTCCACCCCTGGCCACGCCCACCATGTCCCTCCCCCCTGACCCTCCGAGGTCAAACACAACCCTGATGTGGCCCTCAAAGAGTTTGACACCCCTGGTCCAGAGTATAGACTATAAAACTTTGAATAAAATCTATTTATTACCTTTGCACTTTATATTTAATTTAGAATTGCCCAAAATTTGCTAGGCAGAAGTTTCTGTTTGAATACTACAAAATTTTCTAACCTCTTGGAATATGATCACCAATCCTGAGTTAAGATGATCTTGGTGAGATGGTACATGTAGGCTTATGTAGCTTTCATACAAAAACAGTATCTCAGGCTGGAGAATATCTACCTCTCAGGGATGTTGTAATGTTCTGCAGTGCCATTTGGATTTCAAATGGAGGCCTGGGGTCCTTTCCTGTTGTGCCTCTAGAATTCTCTATTATCAGAAATATCCAGAAAACTCAAGAGGGTTGATGCACTCATAGCATCATACAGCACAACATTCTAAGTTCAGCATGATAAATTTTTGATGTGTGCCAAATCTACTTCTGATGCCAGCCTATTCTTGGCTGTTAAAAACAAATTTTTATTAAGCTTATTATTTAACCCCTCAGCTTCATAAACATCAAAATAATCCAGCACAATGGGTTTAATCCTGGGACATTTAAACAATCGACAGATGAAAATGCCCATTCAATAGCAATTTCTTGAAACCCACCTGCCTGCTTTTCCAGGTGGTGCCATTCAGTTTCTCCTTCAGCTCAAATTTCTCTCTCACAGTCAGTCACAAAAGCCTTCCGAGGCAGTCTTGCAGGGCAATCAATACACTTTTTGTCTCCCCTGATATACCGAAGCAGTTTAGCCATGAATGCGAAACACAAGATGAGGCCATTTGAGAGTTGCATCCAGTGAAAAACTATGAGCTGTCATTGGAAACTGTGACTTCATGCATGAGTACAGTAAAATCATAGCAGATGGCAATGGAAGGGGCAGATGGAGGACAGGTTGTATCAATATTATGAATACCAAGAACTGCTGCTGTTTTCAATAGCACTTTTAGCAAGTAAAAAGGCAGCATATTTTTAATCGAATTGATATCCACAAAGAACCACAGCAACGGCTGATGTGGTTTTGCTGTGCAATTGGAACAAGACTAGATTGTGTCCCCTATTGGGCATGCTCCAAATGTATAAGAATGATCACTTTCCCTTCCCAAATTTTCAGGCAGTAGCAGTGTTGGCTGCAAAATCTGGAAACTATAGTTGGAAAACAGTAAATAGAGATTGGACTAGATTAAGGTGACCAGACGTCCCGCTTTTGGCGGGACACCCCCGCTTTTTTGATGCATTTTCCCGCGTCCCGCCCGCTTTTTTAAAAGGCACACTTTTTTTGGCGCTCGCAGCTCCCGCCCATCAGCTGCTGGGCTGGCTCATCGTTCTGTTCTATGCTACCACCTACAAATTTAAGCCAGCCCAGCCTGCCGCTCACTGATTTGATTGGCTGGACTTCAGCCAATCAGTGAGCTGGCCAACCAGCTCACTGATTGGCTGGACTTCTTAGCTGAGGACGCATGCGCAAGTCTCCATTTTATTTCGTCTTTGTTTTGGGCAGCTGCGCTTACTCACTGGTGGTGAGTAAATCATGTTTTGTATTGTCTAATTTGGTACCGTGGGAATCGGGAGGCGCTGGGGGGAGGAGACAGCCCCCTTCTCCCCCTTTGGCTTTGCGGAGTTCACAGCCAGCCCCTGTGGTTCCATCCAGAGCTTTGCCGCCCGTGCCAGCGGCAAAAGCTCTGGAACCACGTGGAAGTTCTCGGGCGGCTGCTCCCTCGCTGTCCTTTGCCGCCCGTTCCAGCGCAGCACAGCCTGTGCTTCCTTCCGACCTTCCCGCAAATGCGCCGCGCTCTCCAGAAGGGCTAGGACGGGTCCGGCGGCTAAGCAACGCGCGGCCTTCGCCGGGACTGACAGCCGCGGCGAAAGTAGCCCCCGCCGGCCGCCCTCGCTTTTGTCTGCTGGGTAGTGAAGGCGGCAGCGGCGGAGGAGGAGGAAGCAGCCCGGCGTCGCTGCTCGCCGCGCGCTCCCTCGCTCGCGGCCAGGCTTTGGTGCTGCCTTTCCTGCTCTGTGCGTGCTGCCCAGACCTCTCCTCCTTCCGTGGAGTCCGTTCGTGAATCAATGGGATTCGCCGCGGAAGGAAGAGAGGTCATGGCAGCGGCAGACGCCAGCAGAGAACGTCCCCTTGCTTCTGGGCCTCCCGCTGCTGTCCCGACCTCTCTTCCTTCCGTGGAGTCCGTTCGTGAATCAATGGGATTCGCCGAGGAAGGAAGAGAGGTCGGGGGAGCGGCAGACGCCAGCAGAGAATGTCCCCTCGCTTCTGGGCCTCCCGCTGCTGTCCCGACCTCTCTTCCGTGGAGTCCGTTCGTGAATCAATGGGATTCGCCGCGGAAGGAAGAGAGGTCGGGGGAGCGGCAGACGCCAGCAGAGAACGTCCCCTTGCTTCTGGGCCTCCCGCTGCTGTCCCGACCTCTCTTCCTTCCGTGAGGTCCGTTCGTGAATCAATGGGATTCGCCGCGGAAGGAAGAGAGGTCGGGGGAGCGGCAGACGCCAGCAGAGAACGTCCCCTCGCTTCTGGGCCTCCCGCTGCTGTCCCGACCTCTCCTCCTTCCGTGGAGTCCGTTCGTGAATCAATGGGATTCGCCGCGGAAGGAAGAGAGGTTGTGGCAGCGGCAGACGCTGTACAAACTAATCCAACCTAAATGTAGAGGAGGAGAAGAAGGGGGGGGATTTAAAAAGAGCAGAGGAAAAAGAAAAGAAAGCATGAAGAAAACATAAAGAAAGGGATGGGAGGGAGGGAAGGAAGGAAGGCAGTTTATGTTGAAACAGAAAATATTATATAAGGAAGAAAATGGAAATAACTTAGGAAGGAAGGAAGGAAGGAAGGAAGGAAGGAAGGAAGGAATTGCACTTAATATTGAAGGAAAAGAGAATGAAGAAAAAGTATTGGAAGGATTGAAAGAAGGAAGGAGGAATAAAGAATTACACTTAATATTGAAATGGAAAAGAAAATATAATGAATGAAAGAAGAAGTATAGGAAGGAAGGGAAGGAAGGAAGGAAGACAATGTTGAAATGGAAAAGAATATAAGGAAGAAAATGGAAAAAATTATAGGACGAAAGGAAGAAATGTACTTAATATTGAAACAGACAAGGGAATGAAGGAAAAAAATATTGGAAGGATTGAAAGAACAAGGTTTTCCTTGTATGGGATTGATAGTGTCATTCTTAAATTTATTCCCCCAAATTTTTCCCATTTGTCTAGTTCAATGTTATAGCCAAAGTTCTGTGCCCATTTTATCATTGGTTCTTTTACAGTTTCCAATTTCCTCTTCCATTTGATACTTCAAGAGGAATTTGTATATTTTCCCTATCATCTTTCTGTCCAGACTTTGAATAATTTTATTCAATTTGTGTGGTTCTGTTTCAATACCATATATTTTAGTGTCTTTATTGTATTTAGTTTTAATTTGGAGGTAGGTTAGCCAGTCACCTTTCATATTCTGATCTGCCAATTCTTCAATTGTTTTTAAATTTCCCTGTCTGTCAATTAGATCTCTGTATCTTAGAATTTTGTTCCAATCTGTAAAATTTGGGTGTGTCGTTCTTTCTGTTGGTGATAGCCAATTTGGGGTTTTCACATAGTGGATTTTTTTGATTTTGAGCCATTGTTGCAGTAAAGTTCTAATTAAATGATTTTGAAAGTATTTGTGCGTTTTATGTTTGTCATTCATTCCATAAGAAATTATGCCAGCCTGCCTGCAGGTCATGGCCTTCTAAGATCAGAATTCTTTTATTCTTTAACTCAATCCAATCCTTCATCATTGTCATTGTTACTGCAGTTGCGTATATATAGGCTCCCTGTGTGCTTCCATCCATCCCTACGAAGATCTGCTGACTCTGCCTGCCTGCTGGTAAGTGAGCTGGGTTTTTTCTTTTATTTTTTTAATGTATTTTAAAATAATATTTTATTTATTGTGCATATGATTTTTAAAAATAGTGTTATTCTGTGTTGATTCTTTTTTTAAATTATTTAAAAAAAGATTCTATCCAAAATAAATTGAAACAAGCCATTTTTAAAATTTCTATGCACAATACTTTGAAATGGACTCAGGAGTCATGATTGACACTGAGTGAATTTGCACTTTTAATAATCAGGAAGATACAATGGCATTGAAAAAAGTGACTGATGATCATTTTTCACACTTAGCGACCGTTGCGACCATTTTTCACACTTAGCGACCGTTGCAGCATCCTCATGGTCACGTGATCAAAATTTTGTTTGGCAACAGATTCGTATTTATGCTGGTTTCAGTGTCCTGGGGTGACCTTTTGACAAAAAAAAATTTTTTTAATCAAGCCCCCCCCCCCCCCCCCCGGTCAAGGGCGTCCCTCTTTTCCAATCTGAAAATCTGGTCACCTTAGACTAGATATGCATGAAGCTATTGGACCCTGAGCGTGTCTGTTCGTCAGCCTAGGTCACAAGTATCCATGCTGACAGGAAGTGCTCCTTAAGGCAGTCCCCCAACTGGCATTCTTTCTTTCTCTAAGACACAAGCAGGATTGCCCAATAGCAGAAGGCTGAACTGAGGTCTTCTATCGTATCAATGAGATCATTTGCAGAAAATAGCCTTAAATACACTCTTAGTTGTGTTTTGCATTTGAAAAATTTCCCACTACAGGTAGTCCTTGACTGCTGAAGAGACTTTCAGCTGAAGATGCAGTGTGTGTCTTTTTTCTTGGAATCACATGTAAACAGATGACTCTGAATATAAGTAGCTAAAGAATATGAGTGGGGACTTGGTTGATTATGAGGAAATAGATTGCTGGGCTGGAGAGACCTTTTGTCTTTTGTCATGTTATTTTATGTCTCATTTCCTGCTTCGGCAATCCAGTTTTTTTTAAAAAGTATCTTTGCAGTCTACTATTATTTCTAACTATAGACATTACATTATGGGTTACCACTCCATACAGAGTTATTTCCTGTCTGCTACCTTAGGCCTTTGGTCAATTTCCCATTAGGTTTTATTCTACCTCATACTCATCTAATTTGGTGACCCTGTGCTATTGCTAAGAGCCAGACTTCCCATTGTCATGGTTAACAATCCCCTGCTGCCTTTAAAACCACAGATCGATGCATATCAAGCCATCAACAGGCAGATAGAGATAAATCACATTTACACAACATTTAGAAGAGACAATAGAAAACTAAAAAAGGGAACAAAAAGATTAGATCACCTGTTGCCAGCAATCAATATACAGATAAGCAGGGATTAATATCAGACAAAAAAGCAGTGAACAACAACCTAATCAAACATTTACCTAGGAGAACACCCCCCCCCCACACACACACACATACACATAACAGCATTCACTGTCAGGCTTGCAGTTATATACCTTTTAGGATCTTTGGCCTGCCTCATTCTCTTTTATTTCACTGTGCTGTTTCATTAGTGTAGTAGTTGGGAGGGGGGAATAGAAAGGAGTAGAATTGTGGAATGTGTTGTTATCATTCTTTTCTAGAAGCCCAAGCTCATCTTTTGTCTCCACATCTCTGCATCTGATCGGACCTAGATGGGTGGAAATGCCAGCATGGCTGAAGAAGATTGGACCATGTGATGGATTTATGGGTGTGGGGATAAGATAATGAACTTTCAATTGGGTGGAATCCCAGGAAGCTTTAGATTTGGGATTTCCACAGATGTGCCAACATGTCTGTCTTATTAAATTGGAACTTTAAGGATAGCTCTGCCTTGGACTCTGATTTAATTCTGCATGATATTTGGAACGCTGACATTATCCCAAATCTCTCTTTAAAATAAATCCAGCGTTGGGTGCTGATTTCCCAATGCTGACCGGGTCAGCGTAAAATATCAGCGAACAATTATGAGAAAGCCTTTTGAGATAAGAAGCTGAGATGAGACACTTCTCTGCAAATCTTCAAAGTGTGAAGGAATTTCTGCAGCTTTATAGCAGAAATTTAAAATTTATAGCAGCTAGGAAGAGGCACAGCCTGAGGGGGATAGAATGGAGGGGGCTGGAAAGGCTTATTCTACACACAACTAGAGGATGGCCAGAAGATCTGATGAATGGAGATCCCAGCCACCCTCTACACATGACTAGAGAATGGCCAGAAGATCTGATGAATGGAGATCCCAGTCACACTCTGATGGGCTTCCTGGACCATTTCGGACAACTAAACGTGAGTGCATGCTCCCCCTCCTTCCCCCAGCCAAGGCTTGGGGGAAAAAAAACTGGAGTGGAGATTTTGACTCCTTCCAAACAGTGATAAATAAAATAACCCATTACCCTGCAACTGAGTTGAAGACAGATTCCCTATCAAAATGGGAAATTCAACCCAGCCAGCAAGAAGGGATTTGGCCAGCATCTTTCACTTGCCAGCCACCAGAAATTGGGCTGCAGCTTGTGAATGAAGCACCATCAAATTGGGCTTTCTTCCCAGAGTATTGATGGAAAATATGCCAGTGGGCACCTGCTTGGCCATCAGGAATTCTCCAAGCCAGCAGAGGGGGCCTTGGCACACAACCCCTCCTGCCAGCCATTGTTGGTTGAACTGCAATCTGTAAATCAGGAACCCCCGGGATGGGTCTTAAAACCAAGTCATGGATGGAAGGGATGCCAGTGGGCACCTTAAAACCAAGTCATGGATGGAAGGGATGCCAGTGGGCACCTCAGCAGATGGCACCATGGCAGATAACTAGGCAGTGGCCAACCCAGGGATTGACCTCCCCACCAGTTCCAGTCTTCCCTGCAATGCCCCAACAGGTTCTTACCCTACCTTCCTACAGAGAAGGGTTCTCAATAATGGAAGAAGGGATTACAAAGGGGGAAGCTACAGGATGGATAGCGGAACAATGTGATGAGGCGGTTCCTAAGTTTAGAGATATAACTAGGTTCCTTTCCTCGTGGGGGCCAGTAAAATGCCATCATTGCTGTCAACTCCATGAAAGCTTAGGGTTCCATGAGAACTTGATGGATATTCTGTGAAAGTTTAAGGGCAGAAATGTATCTCCAAATAAGCACAAATCCTCCTTTAATATATAAAGTCGAATAAACAAATTACAACAAGCAATTTTTTTGTTTATTGCCAATTTTATATCACTAGAATTTTGTCTTTTGATCTTGGCTCTGGGATTTTGCGGTCTGAAAAAGTTTTAAAATCTCTGCTCTAGATCCATTTTAAGCAGGATTCAGATCTAATTTTGGGGTAGAAAGTGCTTTGGTTTCTTTGTGAGATAATTTTTACACACACTGTAGAAATGGGGGACTTCAATTGGGTGGATTCCCTCCATGGCTTTTTAACACCAATCATTATGGTGCTAAGAAGCCTTCTGGCTAGGCTGTTTGGTCATTTCCACAAAGAGTTTCTAAGATTTTTTTATGGACTTCTAACTATTTTTATCTCATGTTAGCATCTTATTTATTAATGTTTTGATTTATCTATTAACATAATTTGTCTACCACTCTAGTTTCACAATACTGGATGAGTATCAGCAATCATATCAACAGAAAACACTAAAATACCACAAATGCCATTGAAACAACATAATACAAGTTTTTTTTTTAAAAAAAATCTCATTAAATGTGTTCAAAATATTTGCTATTTTTGCCACCCAAAGCCTGTAAAAATGTTTGAGCCATCAAAGAGGGAATCAAAGCTGTTGGAAATATATTCCAGGAACTTGAATAGAGAGAATCAGAACATATCTAAAAAGTAGCAGTGAATTTAATGTAAAAATGTGTTTATTTTGGCTCCAGGCACCATGAGTAAACATGACTACAAGACAGAGTGTCTGGCCCCATAGCATTTCATTGATTGTAAGAAACAATGAACAGAATCCAATTCCATTCTTTTGTATGTGGCCATGATGGAGAATTTTGACTTTTTCAGGGAGGAGATGAGCCAAAAGTAGCATGTAATCAGCAGCTAGTCTCTTTTCAAAAGGAGTAGAAAGATTCTGTGTTTTAATATAGCACACTTCCTTTTTAATTTGCAATGGTTGGGAACAGAGGTGGGTTGCTCCCGGTTTGGCCCAGTTCAGCTGAACCAATAGTGGAATTCGGGCCTGGGTCACAGAACCGGCATGACCCAGACCTGCCACATCCCCAAACTGTTTCCCTTGCCACCACTGGGCCACTGCCATTTTGGATTTTAGTGACTGCCTGTGTGCAGTTCACTGTAAATTGTTCAGCACATGCACGAAGAACAATTTACATTGAATTGTGCACACGTGCAGTTTGCGAACCGGTAGTAAAACTGGCAGCAACCCACCCCTGGTTGGGAACAATATACTAAACCCTAGGACAGTGGTTCTCAACCTGTGGGTCGGGACTCCTTTGGGGGTCGAATGACCCTTTCACAGGGGTCGCCTAAGACCATCGGAAAACACATATTCTCGAAAAAATACAGAAAATATAAAATCATTTTATGGTTGGGGGTCACCACAACATGAGAAACTGTATTAAAGGGTCGCGGCATTAGGAAGGTTGAGACCACTGCCCTAGGACAAAGTAATCAAATCTTATTACTGAATTTATGTTGTTGAATTTGTTAAGCTCAAACAAGCTATGTTGTGACTTAACGACATGCTAAGACAAAGGCTGTGATCTCACACAGTACTGAACCATAAATTAATATCCAGTGTTATTTAATGTATTGTGCAAACCTAACAGATTTGCAGTGTTTCAAACAAATTTTTTAAAAAAGCTTAGATGTGCCAAAAAAAAAAAAAAAGAAAAAAGAAAGAAAAGGGTGTGTTTGCTGATTTAAGCAGAAAGAGTGGAATTTATGAGTGTCTCACCCTCTAGTCTAACCCTTTACACGACTTCCTGATGGGTGACTCTTGGCCTCTCCCTCAAGAGAATGAATGAGCTTGGCAGAGGAAGACCATCACAAATGTGCTCTTGACCTGCATGGCAACTGTGGAGAGATCCCAGGTTCCTTGGCTTCTTTTGACGGTCAATTAGATTTTTCCTTAGGGCCAAATTAGACATTGTGTACATCGACTAATTCATTTAAATCAGCTGTAATTTCTCCATCTCCTTCCTCCCTCCCCCCCCCTCTGGATGTATGTCCATTTATCGCTAAGAATAAAGTGGGGAGAGATAAAATTCACCTTCTTTCCCTTTACCTGCCTCTTCTTCTTTTGAAAATCAAATTTCTACCCTATGCCAGTTCATTTTTTGGTCTCAAAGTGCCAGATGGATAGGAATGTAAGAGATTTAATTTAATCTTGAGAAACAATGCTACTTTCTGAGATCATCCCTCAATCTACCTTTAAAAGCACCCTCCCTTAAAAGCATATTGGCAAGTGTGTCCTGAACAAACTGCACAGGCTTCAGGTGCTCAGATTCAGATGGGAGGCCCTTCCTAACTCCAGGTAGTTCTGTTTCTCCTCATGTACCACCCAATGGGCTTGTTTTTTTTTTTTACCAAAACCTTCTCTTTGCACAGTGTACATGCCTGGAGTAGCATTTCCCCAAGCTTGCATGAATTTGGAACAGCAACAAATCATTCCTAATAAAACAGATAAAACTTCTGAAAATCGTCAGTTGTGCTCTGAGAAAACATCTTCCAGTGTGAAATGCAGCCAAATCTGACAATCACTGCAGTTAGCAATTGCTTCATGTGCAAGCTAAATCTTGTGTACAAGTCTTGTGGTTGGTTACACCCAGCCCAAGCCTGGGAATCTCCCTACAGCCATTCCAAGATCTAAGCGAATTCCTAGCTGCAAAAGAGCAGATGAGTGTCAAGGAAGCAATTGGTTTTCTTCTCTGTTATGAAAACAGATGGGTGTTTTCCAACTGACAAGTTTTCATTCATTCCCCTCTGTTATAATGGTAGTTGTTGGTTTGCACAGTTTAAGGACACTGCATTTTATTATGTTACAAAGATCATATGGTCACTGTATGGGACATGTTTGTGATGGAGTTGGATGAAGTCTGTGGGCACCATTTTTTATAACACTTCGAGGAAAAATAAGAAATTAAATAAATCAGCTACAACTATGTTCTATCTATATCCATATTTGTTTAATTTTATTAATACTTTCTTTGCATGTGCTTACGTACCCATATGCAAGTTTTGATAAACACATGTATACTTTTCCAGTCAATGCTGTTCCAAGAAATGATTCATGATGGTGACTAGAAAGGTCATGTTAAATGTCTCTTTTATTAACACAATAGAAAAACAGCACTCATCTTTTTTTTAAAAAAATAGCATTATAGCATTATGGACGTACCATACTAATAATGTTAATTAGAAAACCATTTTAAAATAATGTTTTTGTCACTGCTGCCATAAATCATTTTGCTAAAATGATAGGGAGTGAAAAGATTTCCTCCCAGCATTAGATATATTTAATTGCAATATCATGATTATATTATTCTTTGTGATTACTTTGGTGCCTTACCACTCTTTCAGTTATTGATTTTAAAAAATGATAACTCATCCATTCAAAAAGTTATATTTGGGCAGAGGTTCTTCTGCCTGTAAAACAATTACCTCATGTTAAAATCAGATTTCTTTAAAAGTGAAGAATAATGTTAATAGCATCTATAACTATGGAGATTATCTGCTTTTCTGTCCTCAAAAATTATGGGCACAACACAGAGGTGGGTTTCAAATCCCAGCATTACCGTTTTGCTCGTGTGTGTGCTTGTGTGGCTGGGCGTAGCCTCCCGCTGCCGCCACTACCGGTTAGGCCAATCCGGGCAGATCTGGGAGCAACCCACCTCTGGCACAACATCTTTACAAATGGTGACCATTTTCTGTGGAGTTTACATAAAATGAGAGTGATAAATTAGGCTGAATCCACAGTAAACCTGTTGGAACCAATCTTCATCTTTTTATACTTCTCTTAGACTTAGCCTCTCCATCTTTCAACACACCCATTTGCTTTGAACCTTTCAAAAACAGTGAAAATAATACCCATTTTATCAAGGAAAAACCCTAATGAATAAAGAAAAGGCCAGAATGCAAATAATAGCATGGGGAGAGGGCTTACAGATGCAGAAATCCATTCAGGATCTGAATGCAAAGATTATTCTGTTAAAAAGAAGAACAACTGCTTAGCTATCAATTTTTATTATTTTTCACATTTCTGTACCACCCATCTCCCTCAAAGATTTACTCATTTACACATGTTCAGTAGATTAATGACCCTGTGTTACAAATCTAGGTAATTTGGCTTGTATTAGCCAAACCTCACCATCAAAGCTGACACCAGCCAGAGCATAGAATAACCCAAAGAAATAGTGCAAAATAGGAAGATGTGGAGAGACCTGGCCTGTAGAATCAGCAAGACTCGACAATGAATAGCAATAGCAATAGCACTTAGACTTATATACCGCTTCATAGTGCTTTTACAGCACTCTCTAAGCGGTTTACAGAGTCAGCACATTGCCCCCAACCATCTGGGTCCTCATTTTACCCACAGTGTGAGATTTGAACTGCTGAACTGCAGCTAGTAGTCAGCTGAAGTAGCCTGCAGTACTGCACTCTAATCACTGCACCACCTCACCTCTAATGAATGGATAACATTATCAATGTTCATCCAAACCTAGCTGGGCAAGGGTGAGTATACTTTTTTGTGTCAGATTTGCCTTCAGTTTTGGGTTTCCGTTTCTACCATAAACTGTGCAAGACAGAGGTAGTATTCAGCAGGTTCTGACCAGTTCTGGAGAACCGGTAGCAGAAATTTTGAGTAGTTCAGAGAACTGGTAAATACCCTCTGACTGACCCTGCCCTCTTCTCTGCCTCCCGAGTCCCAGCTGATCAGAGAAAATGGGGATTTAGCAGTAACCTTCCCCTGGAGTGGGGAGGGAATGGACATTTTTATAGTATCCTTTCCATGCCACCCCCAACAAGCCACACCCAGCCAGCCATGCCACACCCACTAAGCCACGCCCACAGAACCGGTAGTAAAAAAATTTAATCCCACCACTGGTACAAGATAAGGAGGTGTGATGATGATGGTATTGGCCAAAGTCTATGTCTCAGAGGACAGGCTATATATCAGATCATGAGGTAGAAACAAATTGGGGATCGTTTTTAGGCATTGCCCATTTCACTACAAAACATTTCCTGAGATCTCAGATCTTATCAATAGGTTGGTTTTAAAATCTCCCCAGCTACTGTTGCTGGAAGACTACAATCTTTATACCTAGGGAGAGAATCACAGACATCAGAGGTTTATACCACTGTGGCAACCATAGTCTAAACCCACAAAGTTGTTATGTCAGTTTTAATTTTCCCATCAAAGCAGCTGGTAGTAATGTGAAGTTGGAGGGCTAATGATTAGTCTCCTATTGTGGTCAGATCATTTCTTGAGGGATACTTTCACTGCAGGTGGTGACACAAATTAGAATAATCCATCTCTAGTTCTTATTGATCCAGAGGGATTTCTGCAAGAATTTAGGGAATTGCTCCGCTATCTGATAGGCAGTTCTACCAAATATTTGGAATATGAAGGCAATCACAACAGTTAATGAGTTTGGCCAGGAGTGGCCTCTAACCTAGGAGACTCTTTTGTGGAATAAAGCCAGGAGTTAATTTGACCAAACAAAAATAAAAGTTTGCATTTGATCCTATGCTGTGATGATAAGGGTGGTTCATCTCTCCAAGCTATGTTCTCCAATATCAACATAAAACCACAATGTGGGTATTATTCCCAGATATATATCTCCACCCTGGGCTGAGTCATAGGATACTATAGACTTGATGCCTGGATTGTGTAAATGATTGGATGGGAAAGAACAAGCTGAAGCTGAATTGCTACACAACAGAGGTGCTTTGCCCAAGACTCATTTGGCTTCAGTTGTTACTTTGGATGGAATAGCAGCTCTTCTAAAGAAGGAAGTCTGCCACTTGGGGATCTCCTAGACTCATGGCCACTGCTTGGGTAGGCAGTTAAAGATGGTACAGTGGGGTCCTTTGCTCAGATTTGGCAGGGCACCAGATTAGGCTAGCCAAGTCTTTATCCCCTCCTGGATAGATTTCTGCAGTTTGCTTTATGTGGGACTGCTTTTGAAGACTACTGTACTCAAAAACATACAACTGCTATAAAATTGAATGGCTCTGCTAGATGAGACCCCCCCTAACTTTAGAGTTAGAGACCCTCTACATCTAGTATTGGTGTTGGGGCTGCTACATCAGTTGCCAACAGGTTTTTGAGTATACTTCAAAGTGCAGGTCATCACTATGAAACTGTATGATTTTGCCCCTTGGTAACTTCAGTACCACCTGCTTCAAATTGAAATGATCCGTTCTGTGTGTGCATTGCAATTAGAAATTCCAAAACCTCTCATAAGATATTTGGAATAATTATATTTCTTGGGTTTTGTTCTATGGAACGGCTTATCCCCAAAGATCCAGATTGGTCTTCATGAAAATAGTTAAAACAGAATTATTCCATAGAGGATCTAATGTATTGCTGGAATGGGACACCAAGGGAGGGGCATTGTTTACAACCTTGAACTGAATGTTTGTGTTTATAATTCTACATACTGGTATGTATGAAATCCACCAGATGTCCTCGTAGAGTTGGCAGCAGAGAAATAAATAAATACATAAATAAATCACTCCCACCCCTACCCGTTTCAGCCATTAAGATTGTGTGAACATGGCGTGAACAGCCATGGAAATGAATGACTAACAACTGAATGGTGAATATTTCTAGATGATCTCTGCAGGTATGGCACTCCATCAGTCCTATCCACTTGCTTAGCATTCTTCTGCAACAATTGATGCTTATCAGCTGCTCTCTATCTTCCACCTGCCATTCTCATTTCTTGAGACCTGCTGTCTTTTTTGATTTGAGGAAGCTTCTGGCAGAATGTGCTTCTCCTGAAGCTTGCTTCTGACTTAAATCTCTTCCCTCTATTAACCCTAGACTTGCTTGACCTGTTTTGATTTTTCTGACTCTATAAAGCTATCTGCCCCAGAAGGAAAAAAAGGAGACTATCAAACATGTAATCTCTCCATATTCTTACACCCAAAGCTATGCTTCCTGACATTAAATTGAGTCTTAAGTAAGGCTCTTGTGAAGCAGTTTTGGTTGGTGGGTTAGTTGCCATGATTTTTTTTCACATTTAACAATTCTGGCCCAAATGCCTCACACATTAATGTCCTTCTGTCAATCTTGACTTCTGTAGCCAAGTCTTGCCCCTTTCTTGTTTGTCAACACAAACCTGCATAAATCACTGATAAATACCATCCAGTACAATATCATGAAAATTGCTGTTCCCCTGCTAATTCCCATTTTGTCTTATTGATTCTATTCCCAGTAACTGCATCAACCAGCTTCCAACATTGAGGGTCATGATGATTAGCAGATTTTTATATAGTGTGAGACTGCTCTTCAATGGTGTTAGAACAATGGAGAAATTAATTACTTAGACACCAGAACAGGTAAGTTTGATTCAACTCATCTCACACTTGGCCTGGGGATACAATGAAGGCAACATCATGAGGACAGGCTGGAAACCCCCCAAGATGGCTACTGTTAGTGACAGTCGCATTTGAGAACCACATTTCAATCTGGTATGTTTTATCCCTCCTGCCAATGGATTGGGGCAGGATAATGCGACGAGTAAGGCTGGTAAAGGGACAATCTAGTAATTCATCAGATGACGAAAACCATTTTTAAAAAAGGATTTAAAATAGTCAGTTTGGTGTAGTAGAAAAGGAGCTGATCGAAAAACTAAGAGACTGAGGGTTCTGGCCAGCGGTGAAATCCTCTAAAGTCTGCTACCGGTTCGGTGAGTCTGCTCCCGAGCGTGCACTTTGTGAGGCATGCCCCACAGTGCTAAAAAAAGAAAGGTAAGTAGAGGGGAGGAATCCGCTGTGCCACACGATTTAGATTAGATAGAAAGCAGGAAATCCGACAATGCTAGCTAATATAAATCACACGTCACAGCTGATCGTTGGAAATACCGGTTTGCCTGAATCGGTAACATTTTTTACTACCAGTTCAGGTGAACCAGTCCGAACTGATAGCATTTTACCCCTGGTTCTGGCCCTCTCTTAAGCATGAAAGCCAGCTGGGTGACTTTGGGCCAGTTAATCTCTCTCAGCCCGACCCACTTCATAGGGTTATTGTGAGGGAGAAAATAGGAGGTGGTCATCATCATGATCATCCGAAAGCAGGAAGGGAGTTATCACAGAACAAAAACAGGAGTTGCAGCTGTTCTCTAAAAGAGACACTGCAGAAATGTTGAAACCAGAAAAACGGTGAATAGATCCAGCAACCAAGTCATCCTGTTTTTTGCCTTTGATTGGACAACCTTTGAATCCCCAACTATTAAACAAAATCTATTTCAAAATGTTCAGCAGATTGGAAATTATTTTGGACCTTAACAGACCACAGTGAAATATGGAAACAAAGATAAGAGATTTAATTCTTTACTTTGAAATAAGATTCCATTTAATTTTCTTCCTCTGTCGTCCTGGCCAACAGTGGGATTTTTGACCTTTGTCCACTTAATAGACACCACATCACATTTCTCTTAGTCGGCTGAGAAAGCAAATGATTTGATAGGTTACCAATGTAATGTCCCTGATTGTTTTATATGGTTGAAGAAGGTTTGTGTTGCTTGTTAAAAGGACATAATTGTTTGTCTGCACTTGGGAGGTTATGAAAACACATTTATAGGCTCTTTTACAGGAATCTAGTGGGATTTTTATGTCATCATCTGTTACAATAAATGAACTGGGCACTGTCATTCCCTTTGCAGACATGTGCTATGAATTGTATGAGGAAACGGAACAGAAGCTTGTTCACAGACCAGTTAGACTAACATCTTTTATTTGGAACTGCCCTCAGTTTTGCAATTCAACTTCAAGTCTGTCTGTCTGGCTGACTTTGGGCGATAAATGGGCTATCACTCTATTTTGTTGAATTTATGAAAAAATTCAGAAGTGTGGTAATAGTGGCCTCACGTTTTGTCAGATTAGTAATAAATGAACTGCCCAGGGCATAATGAACTGTAATTATATATGTACTGCTGTAAGTGATCACTTAACAAATATTTATTCCCTGGAGATGGGGATCCCCTCTACCCAGTCAGCCAACCCCAATATAGCAGGCCCCTATTGGGGGCCCAGACCAAGGAGCAGAGCCAAGGTTATAGGCTCTTCCAGAAGGCCAGGAGTGTCGAGGCGGATCTCAACTCCCTTACCTCAATAGTGGTTGATACTTGCCCAGTGATGTCTCCAAACTTGTGATTGAAACCCATGAATTCAATTCATCCCCAGGACAATTTCAGCATTGTATATACTTCCAAATTGGTGGGGAGCAGTATTATGTGCCAAAATGTGACTGACTTTATTGCTACTACTGGGAGGAAATGCAGTATAACCAGTAACCGTATCTACAGACAGATTCTGCATCATACTAAAAAAGTGTCATGAGTCTCAGTTGACCAAAGTTATGAGAGGTGGCAGAGGTCATTATCATGAGCCCATCTGGAAGGACTGCAGCACAAGGAAGATTGCAAAATGGAACACAACATGAATAAGATAGCAAAAGCACACATTTGAACAAAAAAAAAAGAATAAAGCAGTTATGTTCTGCATGTGTTTACTAAAATCTCTATTTCAAATACATGATTTGAACAAGGGGCAGCAACTATTGCCCCCTTACAACTTGTGGACGACTCAGGGAGTTGAAGTTCACAGGTCATAAAGAGGCCATAGTTGCCCTCTTTAATTTAAACCTAAGACAATATATAAACAACCATCACAGTACTAACATTGAAAACGATGACTGATTTTATTACATATGATGAATGAATGAAAGAAATAATTTTAAGGACATTAAAAAAATGAACGTCAAGTTCTGAATTTAGGATGAGACGGTAGCATCAAGAAGGGACCTTGCCTGAAATGGTCAGGAAGAAAAGAAGTAAAAGTAGAGCAATTACAGGAGGAAAAGTTGCATATCCTGGATGAGTCATAGATTAATTTCCCAATAGAATGAATAGAAGCAGACATAAGGAAAGAAGATGTGGAGGCTACTTGGAGGTGATGTACTAGTGGCAATGTGCTGGAACTAGTTTGCACAGGCTCACACGAGCCAATTGTTAAATTTTCTGGAATTTTGTGAGCCAGTTAAAAGCAGAACTGAGCTGCAGTGCACACTGCACCGATCAGTCCTTTGGCAGCTCATAGTGTAGCAGCGCTAATAGGCAGTAAAGCTATTTGTTATACGGTACCGTCAGCACACCACTGAACAGAGGGATAAAAATGATGTTACGAAGCGCTACAGAAACGTGTAGAGTTGCAATAATGGGAAAAACAAAAAGGATGGTTGGGGGAATGAGGATGGAACGAAACACCAGAGGAGACCCAATTGTTTATAAAAGAAAGATTGCTGCAAAAATGTGGATGGGAGAAAGTGATGGATAAAGCATAACGAGAGAAACAGATAGTTGCAAAGAAGTGGTCAACAAAAGTGAGGACTGCTCAATAGTAAAAGAGGAAAAGAAAATGCAGAATGATTTTGATGGAAACCAATGCGGAATAGTGGAATGCTGTAGAAATATTGACAAATATTGACAAATTGTGGCATATAGCTGAATATACTATCACAATATAACTGGTGATACATCATTCAGATATTAAAATCTGGATGTGGCTTCCATATGAGTAGGTGATTTGTTAAAAGGTATGGAGACTTGATTTATACCTGATGTTTAAATAGGTGATTCTAGACTTATGTCTAGTCACTTAGCATCTGCTCGAAGTTATGACAATTTCCCCCCCAAAAAAACTAATTACAACCCAATTTTGAATTTCAGATGTCCACACATGTACGTACGTACACACACACCAGGGGTGGGTTTCAACCGGTTCGCGGCGGTCCCTGCGAACCGGTTGGTCGGCGAACCTGGAAGTAAGTAACTTCCGGGAATGGCGAAGGGCCCACCCGCGTGTCTGCGCTCCTTACCCGGTTTTGACGAGTTCTGCGCTTCCACGCATGCGCAGGATGCATACAGCGCCTGCGCGATCCTCCAGGAGCAGCTGGAGCATCGCACAGACCCTAGTATGCATGCGTGTGCCGCGCGTGGGCACGCGTGCGCCACACGCGTGCACGAGGACGCCGCCGGCCCCATTCCAACCGAACCAGTTGGAACGGGGCGAGAAACCCACCCCTGACACACACACACAAACACACACACACACACTCATTCACACTCACTCACTCACTGGTCAGCATTTTGAGTACTTTGCAATAAGTTCACCTTTATAGCTATTTGCAATGTCCCTCAGTCGTATGATCATAATTTTCGATGCTTTTTGCCAGTTTCTAGTGTTTATTTCTAGTTGCCAGCAAAACATGTTCATTGGGTGAAATTGATTCATTTAATGACTGCATCATTCGCTTAATAACTGCCACATTAGTTTAACAACCATCGCAATAAAGATCATAAAATAGGGTCTGGTCATGTGGTGACCTGCTTAATGACCACAGCAATTTATAGCTGTAATTCTGGGCTTAATTACAGTCATAAATCAAGGACTAGCAGGGTTTCGCAAACTGTGAAGTGCAGGCAAAAACTTTTAGTTAGATTTAGTTACCGAACAGAGTGAAAAACTCCTACAATAAATCCATTCTTCCAAAAGTTTCGTCTTTTTTCATAGTTCATTTGTGTTTATTTTGATATTTGGATTTTTACGGGAGGTCTGTTTAAGGCAGTGTTTCTCAACCTTGGCAACTTGAAGATGTCTGGACTTCAACTCCCAGAATTCCCCAGCCAGCGAATTCGCTGGCTTGGGAATTCTGGGAGTTGAAGTCCAGACATCTTCAAGTTGCCAAAGTTGAGAAACACTGGTTTAAGGTAACATTAAAGATCTAATGGCAAAAAGTTTAAGAACCCCACCCTACACAAAGGGAAAATAGGGAGAGTGAATGCTAATCGGGTAGGATTTAGTTTGCCAATGAGGAGGAGCTTGGTAGAATTCTAACCAAAGAGTACAGGAAGTGGCAATGAGCAAAATGCAAGGCAGCTTTCTGCCTACAGAGGTCAGAATGAGGGAAGGAAAGCTTATTGTACGTTTACTGAACTAGAGAAAGAGTAGGACGAAGTAGCTTGAATTATATAATGTTTTGTATGAATATAGAGTTAATTGTTGCTTGCTGAGTAAGAAGAGAGCAGTAAGTAAAGCAAGTGTGAGGCTAAATGGGATGCTTAGTGAATGGCTCAACATAAGCAGGAAAGAAAACAAAGTTATCATCGTGAGTACACGCAGTCCAGAGGTGAGTTCCTACCAGTTCGCACCTATTCGGTAGAACCGGTTCGTCAAATCTACCGAACCGGTTAGAAGAGGTTCCACCAGTGGACCCGGAAAGCAGGCCACACCTACAGAAGAGGTTCCAAAAAATTTTGAAACCCACCACTGATGCAATCTTCGACTTACAGCCATTCATTCTGTGATCATTTGAAGTTACAACAGCACTGAAAAAAGTGACTTGTGACTGTTTTTCACACTTAAGATCATTTCAAAATTCAAGCACTTGACAACTTTTACGACCTTCTAAGAAACAAAATCAATAGGGAAGCCAGATTCATTTAACACAGTGTTTCTCAACCTTGGCAACTTGAAGATGTCCAGACTTCAACTCCCAGAATTCCCCAGCCAGCATTCGCATTCACTGGCTGGGGAATTCTGGGAGTTGAAGTCCGGACATCTTCAAGTTGCCAAGGTTGAGAAACACTGATTTAACAACTCTGTGGGTAACTTAAGAACTGCAGTGATTCGCTTCAAGTGAAGTGAGTGGCAAACTCATTTCACAAACTCACTGTCTTGCTTAGCCACATAAAGTTTGGGCTCAATTGTGGCCATAAGTCAAGGACTACTACATGGCAAGAAAGTTTGTGATGAGTGGAGTGTTCTTGAAGACATAAATGAAGGGGGTACCTTTATAGAGAGACAATGCTGTATTTTTGGATGAAAACTCAAATGATACAGGGCAAATAGAATGTTAGATTGTCTGATGCAATGAGGATGATGAAGCATGGATTAAAATATATATATCTAGGACAGTGATGGCAAATCTTTTTGGTACTGCGTGCCGGAAAGGGAGCACACATGCGCGCTCATCCGGACTGCAACCTGGAAGTGGAGCTTCCCAGGGGGCATGCCTGCACTGGAAACTGAACTTCTGGTTTCCAGCATGTGCAGGTGCACCAGCAAGCTAGTCTTCCAGTTTCTGGCACACATCAGTGGTGGGATTCAAACAATTTAACAACCGGTTCTCTGCCATAATGACCAGCTGGGTAGGCATAGCTCAGTGGTCATGTGACAATTTGGCTATGGCCAACTCACATCAATGGGCACTTCGCCTTAGCTGTTACAATGTAATAAGGGTTAACCAGAGAGGCAGTTTCTGTAAGCAGGGCAATAAAGATGAGGCTAGAAACAACACCAGAATTTTTCCTTCCTGCCTTCCTTACAGGATTAGCCCTGTAAAGTGGGAAAAAAATAAAATAAGATTTCTTCCAACAACTGGTTCTCCGAACTGCTTAGAAAGTTATGAATCAGTTCTCCTGAATAGGTGCGAACCAGCTGAATCCCATCACTGGCACACATGCATATGTGACAATCAGCTGGCTGGAGTGCATGGTCACACCAGAAAATGGAAGATCAGCTCTTCCAATTTCCAGCACTGCTGCACACACAAAGGCCAGCTGATCATCATGTACACCAGAAACCCAAAAGAGGAACAGGCAATGCCATGCATGCCAGGCGACATGGCTCCTTGTGCCATTTTGGGCATGCATGCCATAAGTTCGCCATCAGGAGGCTGTTTTCCAGGTGAAGTGGAATAAGCACTTGGAAATGAAAAAGTGGAACAAGTTGATAAATTTGCATTTCTTGGTAGAAAATTTATTCAAGATAAGAAAATGCAAGGAGACATCTTAAGTTGTGCAAATGCTGACAGAGTTAACAAATATGATGAAAGGAACAAGTTCTTGTTGAAAGAAGCAAACATGGCTGAGTATAAAAACATGCTTTGGTCCACCGTCATGTGGAATGAGAGTTGAATATGTCAGAAAATTATAAAAATAAGTTGCATGCAGTGGGAGAAGAGCTTAAGAATGTGCATGATAAAACAAGAAAAGATCAAGAGAGCAACAATGAATGGGCTGTACAGTAACGATTGAGTACAAAGGCATGATTTCATATAGAAAGAATGAACAAGGATCAATTCTCTAAACAAATGTATATGAGTGGTTGAGAGGAAGGAGAAGGCTGAGAAAGTCATGGCTGGATGAAATTGAATTCCTCTGAAGGAAAAGATGAGAAGTTTAAAGAAATCAACATATATATGGATGTGGTAGAAGTAAGGGATGGCTTGTATGGACAGGAATAGTGTCTGATGCTGTATATATTATATTTAGCTACAGTTCCTTTCATTGTCTAATCTCATGCCTTTAATTTTTTTAGCTTATTATTCTTACTCATTTCTGCACTTTTTGCAGTGTTGCTTACCCCAAAAGAGAAATATATGATTGTGTATACATATGTGTATATCTACATATGTTCTAGGCACACTATTTTCAGTGATGTGCACTAGGGTTCTCTCAGAACAATGTTAATAGTAGAGAACAAGACAAGATTAAAGGCAGAAGGATAATAAACTTTAGGAAGTTTATGAATATATAAATTAAAAGCACTGAATTAGCATGGGTAATGACTACTGGGTATTTTTTTAAAAATATGAAGCTTGAGATAAGCAAAAGGAAATTGAAAGGGCCTGTCAAAACATCCCCAGCCTAGTGCTCTCCAGATGCCTTAGGACTCTAGAGTTGGGAATTGTGTAATTCTAACACATCTGGACAGCAACAACATGGGATAGGCATTTCTATTCATCTTGTTCATTAGAGATTTAGTCTCATCAGTAAGGCGACGGGTTATTTTTCCTTCCGAGCTGGAAGAATAAGAACACAGAATATCCCATGAACACTTTCCCATTTGAGTCTCCACTAATATAAGGATCAAAGTGTTAAGATAAGTTCAGAATACAGGTAGTCCTGGATTCACAACAGTAAGTACACCTGCCCGTTATGGTTGTAAATTGTAAGTGTCATGAAATGAGTTGTCATGTGGCAGTTAAGCGAATGCCACAGTCGTTAAGTAAACCCATTGTTCATGATGGTATGGTTTTGCTGAAAACTAGAAGGGCTGGTTTTTGTCAAAACCATCATATCAGAGGTGGTATTCAGCAGGTTGTGACCAGCTCTGGAGAACCGGTAGCAGAATTTTGAGTAGTTCAGAGAACCGGTAAATATCACCTCTAACTGGTCCCATCTATTCTCTGCCTCCCAAATCCCAGCTGATTGGGAGGAAATGGGGATTTTACAGTATCCTTCCCCTGCCACACCTACCAAGCCACACCCACAGAACCAGTAGTAAAAAATTTTTGAATCCCACCACTGCATCATATAACTAGTCATGTGACCACAGAACCCCACAAATGGCTGTTAATGCAGCCATTTTGCCAAAAGTGCAGTCACGTGACCATGGGTTGGGGAAACTGTTAGAACTTTGGATCCAGGTTGTAAATCCCCATTTTTTCCAGCAGGTTGTAACTTCCAAGTATCACTAAACAACCAGTCCTAAATCAAAGGCTATCTATAGAGTACAGAAAATATAATACTAGATCATGACATGAAAAACCTGGACTCTTAATAATACCTTGATAGGCAGGCAATAGGAATCGGCCACGGCTCTCACCTTCCCTGTTGTTTAAGGGTTCCAAATTGGGCGCAGTACAGAGAATGTTTAAATTTCAGGGGGGGGGGGGACTCTCAAGAACATTTGGCTTTTAAGTATCTTGATTTAAAAAAAAATCCCCATAGGAAAGCATTACAAAATTCTCATTTGTCCCACTTTCCCTTTGCTAGCTGAACAAAAATGGAAGTTCTGCATATAAGCTGATCCTGCTCCTGCTAGCCCAATCTATTCTTCACCGGGAAAGGCCCTTGCTCAGGATGGGGCTCAAAAGTTGCCAGGTTGGAAAGAACATAGACAGAATGAACAAGTCCTTCAAACCCACGCCTACCCTTAAAGCCTCCAGCGCTCATTTAAATTATAGCATGTGCAACCATAAGCAATTTTGAGAAATAACAACTCGAAAAGAAGTATAGTCTCCTTCATCAACGTGTGCCAGTCTATTCTTGCAGATAAGTTGTAACTGGTACAACACACAGGGGGAAAGCCTCTCTTCTTTCCCCTGTTGCCCTAATTTGACAAACAAAGGGTATATTGGAGGGGCAAATCTGTTCTTCCTGTTGTGTAGCTAGATACCCAAGTGAAAAGCCTTGTTCATTACATTTCCATGGTACGCATTTCCAAATTCTTCTTCCCACACATATTCCATAAGGCAAAGCGCTTATTCTTCTTCACAGCAGCCAATTAAATATTTCATTAGTATCTTGGTTTTGTTGGTTGGGAAACGAGAACAAGAGAGGATTGCTTTCCAAAATCTGCAGAGTATTTGAAATTCAGCAGCAGTTCCCACCCCAGGCCATCCTTCTCACTTTAGGTTCCCACGCCACCGCTACCGTTCTGGCTTAGCATATATAGCCACACTCTGTCTCTTAAAAAGAAATGCTGACTTCTTGAGAAAGATAAAACATCTTTACCTGCCCAAGTTATATATTTGTAGTAAATTGTGTTATTCATGACAAAAATGGTTTTCCAGGCTAAGGAAGTTTATAGTAATGTTCTTTACAATCAAGTGGAACATTTTTGCTATGCTTCACTGTAACTCTGTGGATGAAGCTGTTCTGAAGTTATTCGTCATCTGTAACTGTAAAAAGTCCACTGTTTTATTCCTCTCAAACAGAGTCTCAGCATTTCCTCAGACATCATTATAAACACAATAAATTGGACAGCCAACTCTGTTTCTAATGTTCACCTGAAGAAAGACGACAAACAACACCCCCCCCCCCCGTCCAAATAGCAAAGCTTGAAGAAGCATTAAATTGTTTTTCAAATTATGGAAGCTGAAGTCATTGCAAGGAGGAGACACTAGATTTCAATGGCTAATAGACTCTGAGAGCCTCATCCCTTGCTGCGAATTTATCTATTCCTTTGGATCTATCAAACACAGTGGCCATTATGCCACAGTTCATAACAGTGAATTTCATCAGGACACCTCGCGTGCTTGCCGTATCAAGAAACATGATTTCACTTGACCACAAAAGAGTTGTATTTTGGAAATGGAGATGGGCTTGCCCATTTATGCCTCTTGTGGGATTTCTGAATTTTAGTTTCAAATTCACAGCACCAGATCCCAGAATTTCTAAACAAGATCACCCACAATAGGGAGGAGAGCAAAATGCTTTTGAACCATCTCACTGCGAGAGCTCAACCCTTAGCTGATCAGGACATAAGTTGCAAACTATTTAAATACCCCATTTACTTGCTTACAATTAGCCAGGCAGCCAAGCATTCTGCGCATACAGGATTCTTGCTCTGAAATAATTCTGGGTTGGCTCCCAATAAAGAGTATTTCAAAGTGCAATTTGTACACATTTCCCCCAGATATTTATAAGACTTGCCTGTTCCCAAGCAGACTAATACTTTCTGCGCCATGATATGCACTGAAATGCCAGCCTGCTTACAATAGCCCGAGCCAAAATATAAAGCTGCCCTGCCCTTGCTTAGCACAGCTCAAGACCAGCTGCCTTAAAGTCAGCTTATTAATCAAAATGGAAAGGCAGTAGGAGAGAGAGAGAGAGAAAGAAAGAGAGAGAATGAGAATGAATAAGACATACAGTGCTTGGCATCTTGGACCTCTTGTTTCCTTGCAGCATCCTCTCAGAGGTGACGGAGAGAATTTCCCACGTGCCTAAGCTTGGGGCTCTCGAAGTCCCAAATGTGACCAGATGGGCAGTTATTTCCTTCTGCAAACACCTGGAATGATTAAGCTCTACTGTTCAGTAACTGTTGGTGCGAGCACAAGCAAGGCTTGGCTAAGGTAGGTTAGGGCTGGGCTGGGAGCTAACAGTTAGTTCCACCCACTAATGTTATCCAACCGGTTACTTTCCTTATTGTTAGGTTTTCCTTTAAAAAAACAAACTTTGAAAATCAACAAGACAAGTTTGAACTTTCTGTGGCAGTGATGATAGAGCTCCTTGTGCAAGTTGCCAGAGGGAGAATCCATGGGCCTCTCCAAGTTTTCTCAGTCTTTCTACCAAAGCTAACTCAACCCACATCTCAAGTTTTAAGTCACTTTCGGAAGAATGGGGTGTCTAAAATGTACTGGGTTAAAAATGAGGTTGAATGGCCATACGATTTGAACCATTTCCTTTGTCAATTTGAAACACGGTGGAGTGTCTCTCTGACCACGGTTCCTTCCCTTGCTTTATGCCAGCTTTTCTCAACATCCTCCAGCTATTGTGGACTACAATGTCTATCAGTCTGGGTCAGCTCAGTCAATGACTCTGGCTGTCATGAGGAAAAATGCCCTTAAATGCCCTTAAGACAGGAAAGAATGCTTTCATTTCTGTCCTTTCTCTCTTATCTTAATTTCCCAGATATTTCTTCTCTTTTGTTTCCTTATTTACTTCATTCAGTGACACCATGTCAGGTCTCAGGGGCTGAAAACAATGTGGAAAATGGCAAACTGCAATTGCAAAAACAAAAGAGAGAGAGAGAGAGAGAGAGCCAGTTTAGCGTGGTGGTTATAGCAACAGACTAGTTCTGCCTTAGGCACAAAGCCAGCTGGGTGGCCTTGGGCCAGCCACTCTCTTGGCCCAAGGAAAAAGAAGGCAAGGGCAAACCACTTCTAAACTCGTACCAAGAAAATTGCTGCCACGAGTCAAGACTCACTTGAAGGCACCAAGTAAAGAGCAGCTGTTTTTAAGAGCATTCTTTATTTTAATTTGTTTTGGTTTTACTTCGCTTAATTAGTTTATATATGTTCCTGGTGTATCATAATAATACTTAGAACACCAGAGTACAGAAATGTGAGAAATTGGACCTTAAAAGAAAGCCTACAGTGCTACAGTTCTGCTGGCTCCTTTTGCAGGCTGAGTGAGTGAATTATAAAAAAAACCATTTTGGGAACAGTAGCTGTGGATTCTTCCTTTGCAAGAGGCAGTCTTCTATCCAAAGGGCTACTAGAGGTTCATTCAATATCTGAAGTTGTCTCGCTTTGAAGAGCTGCCTTATTAATGGTTGCTTCCGGATAGACTTGCCAAAACACAGCCAGCAATGCCTCTTTAGGATTTAATAGAACAGAAGCTGTTGACAACCCTTATTCATTAGTATGTGTGTATGTGTATGTGTATGTGTATGTGTATGTGTATGTGTATGTGTATGTGTATGTGTATGTGTATGTGTATGTGTGTGTATGTATGTATATATATATATATATATGCCGAGGTGGCGCAGTGGTTAGGGTGCAGTACTGCAGGCCACTTCAGCTGACTGTTATCTGCAGTTCAGCGGTTCTAATCTCACCGGCTCAAGGTTGACTCAGCCTTCCATCCTTCCGAGGTGGGTGAAATGAGGACCCAGACTGTGGGGGCGATATGCTGACTCTGTAAACCACTTAGAGAGGGCTAAAAGCCCTATGAAACGGTATATAAGTCTAACTGATATTGCTATTGCTATTCTTTTGACTGTTTTTGTTTGGTTTTTCTCTTAACAGTGGTAATCTGTTTAAGAAGAATGACCTGGAATGTAGCATTTGGATTGTGTGCGTGCGTGTGCGTGAGTGTGTGTTTACAAGGAAAGGGGATTGCAAAGTCTTCGCTCACTTTTCTTCTTTCTGACACCCTCCTTCCCTGAGTCTTCTGCTAAATTCCTGAGAGGTGAAGCGGTGCACAAGGATTCCTCACACCTGTGCCTACACTATTTTAATTTTAACTTTTTATAGAAGAATTTTAGGCTTTGAGAATATCAAGGGATTATTTGAAATTAATGTCAAGCCTCTCCTCTGCGTGGTTGTTTTTCACCTTTCATATTCACGGCAGAAAAATTATTTCCCCCTGCACATCCTCAAGGGGAAGATAACTACAAATAAACACACATTATTTTTTTTAAAAATGTTCCTGTAAGTCTGTATGTGCACACAGAGGAACAAGTATGTGGGTATACTTATAAGCATGCATATAATTATGAGGACTGGGAAAAAAGAACCAGAAATCTTATGATCAAACCCCTACAGTTTCCAGGGACGTGCAGTCAGGGGAGGTGGGGCCGCACCAGTTTCATGAGGAAAAGAAAAGAATTTTTAAAATAATTAAAAAGGCTAAGGTAGTTGCTGCCAGACTCCAGAGTCACAGTGACTCTGAGTCTGCTTAGTGCTAACTGTAGGGGGAGGTGAGAGAACTATGGGCCTCCTTTGCATAAGGAATTTTTCGCCTTTTAACCCTTGCTCAGAGTTAAGCAAGGGTTAAAAGGCGAAAAATTCCTTATGCAAAGGAGGCACGTGATTCTCCTGCCTCCTGATCTGGGAGCAGCAAATCATGCCTTGCCTAAGTAAATTGCTTTTTTATTTAATTTTTTACATTTTCATCATGGCGGGCGAACAAGAGGAGAGTTGAAATCCACAGCTGGAAAAGGTATGTGGATCGGACGGAGGGAGGGGGGGATTCAAAATGATTGTAATTTAATTTGTAATTTTTTATTGTGAGGAATTTGTGTGTGTGTGTGTGTGTGTGTGTGCGTGCATGTGTTTCTTTTGGGGTGGGCGAGGCGGTGGAACGCGGCAGTGGCAGGGACATTCTCGCCGCTGTGTCCAACAAGCCAGGCGTCTCGCGTTTATGTCCACCATAAACGCGAGATGCCTGGCCTGTTGGACATAGCGGTGGTGGGGGGAGGAATGGGCTGGCTGGGCTGGCTGGCTGGGGAGGGAGGAATCATGGCTGCTCAGGCCCCGGCGGCAGGGCTTTAAAGTGGAGGCAGGGCCCCGGCGGCAGGACTTTAAAGTCCTGGCGCCGTGTCCGCCATAGAGAGGGACCAGGTCCCGCTCTATGGCAAATGGCACTGGGACTTTAAAGCCCTGCCTCCGGGGCCCTGCCTCCACTTTAAAGCCCTGCCGCCAGGACCCTGCCGCCATTTTAAAGCCCTGCCGTTGCATCCCGGGCGGCAGGGCTTTAAAGTGGCGGCAGGGCCCCGGCGGCAGGACTTTAAAGTCCCAGTGCCACATCCGCCATAGAGCGGGTCCCGGTCCCGTTCTATAGTGGATGCGGCGCCAGGGCTTCGGCGGGGCTTTCACGCTTGCCTCTCTGGCCATGAAGCTCACCGCACGTCACTGACAGTTTCAACCTTCAGCTGTCTACTGTGGACCTCACTCTATTCCTAAGAGGTCTATAAAGGGGGCGTGCATGAGCACACCAGCGTGCCTACCGTCCCTGTCCTACTGTCCCCATTTACTTGTATTCATTTCCTTTGTTCATGTCCATGTTCATACTTATACCTGCTATCCTGTACATATTTCACAAACAAACAAATAAATATAGACTGAACCACAACATTTGAAGAGCAATATTTTACACAGGGAAAAATTGTTTGGGTACCCAGAAAACACAAACACTTATTTGGTTTGTAGATCAACAGGATAAGGAGTAAGGTAAGTCTCATTGCTCTTCCTGTTTTTGTATGTCTGCATTGGTCTGTATTTATTTAAATTATTATTATCACTAGTGGGATGCCGTAAGAGCATCTTGTGATTCTAGAGTACCTGTGTGTGAATGTTTTTAAAATGATTGAGTGCTTGGGGAGAAGGCCAGGTGGATGAATAAAACAAATACTGTAGAAATCCAAATATACCTCACTAAATATTCCAATATAAAGAGCTGGTTTGGTGTAATGGTTGAGGTGCTGGTATAGTAATCAGGAGTTTTAGGCTTCCCGCAGATATGAACACTGGCTGGGTTACTTTAGACCAGACCTCCCCTCTATCTCAGCCCAACCCACATCACAGTGTTATTGTGGGAAAAGAGGAGGCAGGATATTAGGTATGATTGTCACCTTGAGTTATACATAAAAGTGGCAGGCAAAATATGATTATTGTTTATTTGAACAAGATACTGAAGTCTTCTTTATAATATAATGCATTGTAATGTGAACTGTAGATACATAATTGGAAAAACAGATATAATGTGAAAGAAGGATGGAGACAGTTCAAGAATGGTGGTGTAAAGAGCAAGAACTGTTAAAAATAAAAGCCTTACCTGACAAAAGGTAGCACTTGGACAGCAGATCAAGTTACAGTTTCCCTCACATTTACATTTCTACTGCAATTATGGTAATTGTTTCTAAATTGGCATCTACACATGTAACTAATAAATACAAAATTTTGCACAATGCCATGTTCTTCTGTTTTTATTCATTTTACTGATTTATTAAACTTTTACATGCTGCATCTCTCCCCTATAAAAGTGACTTGGATAGTTGTTTTTTCTTCTTCTTCTTCTTCTTCTTCTTCTTCTTCTTCTTCTTCTTCTTCCTCCTCTTCCTCCTCCTCCTCCTCCTCTTCCTCTTCCTCCTCCTCCTCCTCCTCCACCACCACCACCACCACCTCCTCCTCCTCCTCCTCCTCCTCCTCCTCCTCCTCCTCCTCCTCCTCCTCCTCCTCCTCCTCCTCCTCCTCCTCCTCCTCTTCTTCTTCTTCTTCTTCTTCTTCTTCTTCTTCTTCTTCTTCTTCTTCTTCTTCTTCTTCTTCTTCTTGTGATGCTTGAAGGCCAGGAGGCAAATTGCTAGGCTGAATCAGTTTGCGGTCCAAGAGGCTGTGGGTGGTGGGAGAGAAGAAGACCGGTACTGTCCAAAATGAACTGTCTCCTGATATAATCTAGCAAATGACCTTGGAGAGCACAACTGATAAAATTAAACAACTGATTTGGGGGCAGAAGATTGAAAGTCATTGTTGAAATGAATTTCCAATCTATGATGGATCAAGTTCAGGAGTGGGCTACTGGGAGTTCGGAGGGGTTTCAGAGAACCTCTAGCTAAGATTCTGTGCAGCTCGGAGAACCCTCAAATCCCACTCCTGGCTGGCCCCTCCCCTCCCAGGAGTCCCCACATGGCCCGTTTTGGATGCAGGTAAGTGTAGGGCATGCATGGAGGCTCAGGGAAGATTAAAAACGGGCCTACCGGCAGTTCAGGAAGGTCAGAGATGGGTTTGTTTCTGGCCTCCAGAGCCTGGGGAGGCCGTTTGCGTCCTCCCAGAGGCTCAAGGAAAGCCTCTGGAGCCCGAGGAGAGCAAAAACATCCCCTCTCCACTGTGGTACAGGAGCCTGACTAGGCCCCGCCCACTGCAGCAACCGCGCAGAGAAACTCTTGCTAAAAGTTTTGAAGCCTACCCCTGATCGAGCTACAATCCTATCTAGTCTAGTTCAGCGCTTCATTACACACAGCGGCTAATTGGGATGCTCACGGATCTGGACAGGATGTTCCATCTCCCTCAGTATTTTAGGGATTCTGCCTGTGATGCAGAGGGCAGGAAATCACCATCAGGATTTGTGGCCACTGATAGCTCGACCCTCCATGAACCTGTCCAATTCTCTTTAAAACCACTCAGATTAACTGTGGCCGCAATTTAAATGTGTGATGTGAAAAGTTATTACCTCCTCGTGTTCTACCATTGCTTTTGAAGCAGAAACAATTCTTTCTGTCCATACTATTTTATGCCATCCATCTCATGTCTTCCTCTATTTCACTCCAAGTTATTAAGCCCCAATTGCTTGGGCCTTTCATTGTAGGAGAGTTTCTCCAGCATCCACATTATTTAGTTTTTCTGTAAATGGGGCCCTTTCCTTAGTACTAAAAATAATAATGGTAACCAATACTCTGTAATTAATAAAGGACATTATTATACTAGCAGTTCTATTTTCCGTTCACATTTTACTTTCCAACCTGATTTTCCCCCCCAGTAGCTTCATATTTGAATATTTTCCCTGAGCTGTCCACCATGACCCCAGCATCCTTTTTGCAGCACCTCAGATCTCATTAATGAAGCATATAAACATCTGGTTAGATTATCTGGATGGGAAGGTGCAAGCTGACAATCTTGGCATCCTTGTGGTTCTCACTGAGGCATACAATTATCACTTAATTGCACTCAACAAGTCATTTTCTTTCACACAGTAGCTACCGAAGCAGCTGCTGTACTTACTTCACTGTTCTTGTGTAACCTTCCAGTGAACCGGGATGGACTGAACAGGAGTAGTTCTTCTCCACACAGAGCAACTGTTTTAGCAGACAATTCCCATGCTCAATTACTATTCATATTAGCTGTTCCTCTGGTTTGTAGCACTCAGAGATGCAAACCAGCATAGCCATCAAGAGGCCCAGCTGTAGAAGGGAGAAAGACACAAAACGAGGATTGGCTAGCTGTTCAGCCAGGGCTATAGAAGTGCTTATTTCAGAAAGGCACTAAACTTAGCATCTTTTGTTTGCAAGAAATATAGCAGATGATGCCCTTGGTTTTGGACTTCCTTTTCATGTTCTTTAGCTTCTCGATAGCTCCTGGTTAATCTTTTCAAGGTGAAGTGTTGTCATTTGGCATCTGGAACTCTTTGTTCTGTGTCTGCAGATTTCTATCTGCCTCCTTCTCATCTAATGTGATACCAGAAATAATGCCCACCAACCCCAAGCTATTCATGACGAAGAAGCTTTCTTCATAAATCATTTGGTCGCTGCATCTTCCCATAAGGCACCACTATCAGAACTTTGCTCAGATTTCAGGATAGTGAGACAGGGTAGAAGAGTTTAAGTATTCGTGATACAGGAAGGGATATTGTAAATAATTGTGTGACGCAGGGAGGGTACAGGTAGCCCTTGATTTAGGACCACAATTGAGCCCAAAATTTATGGTTGCTAAATAAGACATTTGTTCAATGAGTTTTGTCCCATTTTACAACCTTTCTTGCCATGGTTGTTAGGTGATCACTGCAATTGTTAAGTTAGCATGGTTGTTAAGGGAATCTGGCTTCCCCACTGACTTTGCTTGTCAGAAGATTTTGATCACATGACCATGGAGATGTTGCAACAGTCATGTGTGAAAAATAGTCATAAGTCATTTTTTTCAGTACTGTTCTAACTTTGACTGGCCACTAAATAAATGGTTGTAAGTCAAGGATGACTTGTATTGGACTTTCATAGTGAAACAATGTTGGGTTTTGAAAAACCCCAAAGCTAAAGCAATTTAAGTTTCTGGGTTGAGTCCTTGGAGCCACTTCCATTAGACCCTCGTGCTGATCAGTTCTTTGGGGCTGAGTGGAGTCAACCAAGAGACAATGATCACTAGGTTGGGTTGCTTAGGAGTGCCAGCTGCTGATGCAAGCCAAGTAGAATAAGTAGGTAGAGGTTAGACTACAATATTTTTTCAGAGTATAACACGCACCTTTTTCCCTCAAAGAAGAGGCTGAAAATCTGGCTGCGTCTTATACACTAAATACAGCATTTTTTGCCACCTGAAACTCTGCCCCTTCACCAAAATGGCCATGCATAGCTTTTAGAAGGCTTTCAGAGAGGACCTGGGGGAGGGCAGAAATGAGCAAAAAATGGCCCATTTTTGGTCCCCCCCAACCCCTAGCAACACTCTATAAGCTTCCTAAAGGCTATCCGTGGCCTTTTTTTTTTTTTTTTTTTTTTGGCAAAAATGGAAAATGGGCCAGTTTTTGCTTCTTTTTGTCCCTCCCCCCCGGAGCACTCTACAAGCCTCCTAAGGGCTATTGATGCCCCTTTTTTGAAAAAAATGGGCCAGTTTTTGCAAAAAACGGACCATTTTTGGGAGGTTTGTAGAGTGCAAAAATTTAAATTTTCCTCTTCTAAACCTTGCTGCGTCTTATACTCCGGTGTGTCTTATACTCCGAAAAATACAGTACTTTTTTGTCACCTCTCTTCATTAGAAGACTAGGTTAGTCTCTTTAAAGTGTGAGAACTTGGACTTCCCCACCTCCTCTTTTTCCAAACACTACTTCTCACACTGGAGCATATATTGACTAAAAGTTAGCCTGTGCTTTCATGGCTTGGATCTCTGTATGTTAATCTGAAGCTTTCCTGTCACACAGCACTCAGAAGCAGAAAAGATGACACAGCTTTTTGAATACAGAAATCTATCTGCGAATGAAACTATGCTATGCCATGCAAGGACTTTTCAAAATGTCTTGACAAGGAGGAGCCAAGAAGTCACTATTTCTCTTTGCATGGAAACAGCTTGTAAGTAATAGGATTATGAACAATTGCATCAAGCCTGTGAAGCAAGATTTTCTAAAAAGCTGTAGGGCAATTGCCTCACCTTCAAAAGTAACTCTTGCAGAATTCTTTGTTATTATAAAATACTATAAAAAATCATGAATCTGCTGGTATCCCTGTTTGATTGACGGCCACGTCACATATTGTGACTTGTTCTTATATCTACCTCCCACTCTGTGGACTGTATTCCAGTGCTTTTGATTAGAGTTTTTGTAGAATCATAGCATATAGACTCTACCATACTCATTGTTATACACTGTTATTTGTTATAAATTGTTATTTGGATGGCATTTGAGCCTAGTAAAATAAACATTGACTGACTGACTGACTGATTGATTGATTTGGGCTTAACTCTCAATGACCATCTAGGCCAAAAGGCCCCCAATTTGACCTTCAGGGCTTCCAATGATTCACCCATCCCTACTGTGATTCCATATACTTTGCTGCTTATCATCCTCTTTTCTTTCCTTCTACACTTCCCAGCATCCCGTAGAGTACCCCAGGCAAAATGGTTGCCTACATGATTCTGATCTTTGTAGATATAGACCCATAATGGCACCTGAATATATTTCCCAAGGCCTTTATTTCTCCCCTATCAAGTGCTAGTCTGTGGTGGATTTCTTGATTGCTAGTTCTTTTACTGTTGATAGCTGATCCAAAAAAGCAGGAACTTTCCATTGCTTCAATGTCTTCATAGTCAAATCTAATGCAGGTTATTGATGTTTTTCTTCCATTTTTAAAACCACACTTTTCTTCCAATCCAGCCTTCTTTAAAATATATTAAGCATATAAACCTGAACAAATAAGGATACAATGTACAGCCTTGTCTCATTGCTCTGCTGACCTGGAGCCAATTTGTTTTACCATATTCTATCTGTATGGAGGTTTCCTATTCTATCCCATTCTATTTTGAATGATGATACAATATGTTGGGATTCCCATTTTTGTAAGAACATTCCAAGCTTAATCTAGTTGACACAATCAAAGACCTTTTTATTTAGGCTTCTTTTTGGATTTCTTTGATGTATTCAATTATCCAGCATGCATCAGCAATAGCTATTGTTGAGAAAACAACAGTCTCTTTTCTAAAACCATCTTGAACATCTGGCATTTTCCTTTCTATGTACAGCTCTAATCTAATTGTATGCGTCAAAGCATTATTTTGCTAGCATGTGAGATTAAGGATAAGGTGTGATACTATGTACACACTATTGAGCTTCCTTTCTGTCCTCTGTTTGTTCCACAGTTTGTTTTACTTTTGGAAGGAACACTTGTCTTGAAAGAGAAGTTTTCTGAGCCAAGAAACAGAGGAATACTTTGACATTTCGAAGAATTGCAAGCCCCTGGTTAGAGCGCAATTTTATCCTCATCTCATGCCAAATAAAAATTACTTCTTTACTTAGCAATTCCCAAGTACAGAACCCAACCAGACTGTGGGAACCAAACTTCAACACACAGATGGAATAGCCTCCATCAAGCATCTAAGAGCAGCAGATTATTCATGAGAAACATTGAGTTTCCACTTCCTGTCTTCTCTGCATCTGCCACTTGTGATGACCTCCTCACTCTGGATTATAAGAGGGCCAATCATAGGTATGATATATCATTATGATGATGATGATCATCATCATCATCTTTGAGTCAGTCTTGACTCTTGCCAACTGCCTAAAAACTTTCTGCAGTTTTCTTGGCAAGACTTTTCAGAAGTAGTTTGCCATTACCTGCCTCTTAATCAGGAGTGAAATTCAGCAGGTTCTAGGAAATTTTGAGTACTTTGGAGAACCAGCAAATACCACCTCTGGCTGACCCCGGAGTGTGGTGGGAATGGGGATTTTACAGTATCCTTCCCCTGCCATGCCCAGTAAGCGATGCCCACAGAACTGGTAGTAAAAAAAAATGAATTTCACCACTACTCTCAATGCTAGGAAAGAATGACTGGTTAGCTTTGTGCCTAACATGGGACTAAAACTCATGGTCTTTCAATTTGAGTCTGGTGCCTGCAAATCCGAGTAAGTCTTCTTTAGCTATCCCAACGTGATTCCTTTCAGAAGTGTTGGATTCCAGGGCCCAGATGTTCATGAATTATGGAAGCTGAACTCCAATGTATCTAGAGGGCATCAAGCTAAGTAAAGGCAGCCTGTTGTTAGAAGATGCTCTAATCAAGAAGCGCTGACTCCCCAGAGGAGAGATATGTGTCCTTAAATACAGAGGTTGTTTAGTAGGATATTGCAAAGCATAAAGCTCCTCTGTCCATGGATCCCAGGAGTTCTAAACTTGTACACATTTCCTTGCTGATTCCTCCATGTCTGCAAACAAGGGATTAATAAAGAGTATTTTAGAGACCATTAAGTTGTACGATGTTTAAACGAGCCAGAGTCTTTTGGATGCTAAACTAAATAGCCACCTGAATTGCTTGTATTTGGTCAGCATCTTTGCTCAGCAGGCTTCTGAGGTTAACTTTAATGTTAGAAGGGCATGAAATAAACTGAAACATAAAAATAAACTATAAGAGTTATGAATAGCAGTTTAACTTTGTGGGGCCTAGCCTAGAATAGTTTGGGATAATGTGTAATGAAATGAAAAAAAGCAGCCTTAAACAACAGAGCTTACTTAGTTAAGTAAGTGGAAGTATCAGGAGAATCCTACTGCAAGAGAAAGTTCTACAGAAGCCTCCAGCCAAGGAATCTGAAAAGAAAACTCAATGCATATGCAAATATTTTGTATCAGGTATAGCCTTTCCTCAGGAAGCATTAGCTAAGCTAGTCCTCTCTCCAGCCCATGTTAGATTTGCAATCAAAAAGTCCAACTTAAACATTCTAGGAGGTCCTAAAGCAGATGTATTTTTTTCAATTCCTGGCATCTCTTCTAAGGCTGAAGATATTCTTTGACAAGATATAGAACAGTGAACAATTGTTTCCAAGCCTGGCGTGGGAGGGTATAGGGCTGGGCAAAGAATTGTAGCGAAACTGATGAGAAAGGAATGCTCCTAATCAGAATAAGATCTCTTTTTCACAAGGAGTCAGTTATATATGAATGACTGGAGTGAAAACCATTATCTAAATTTGTCCTTTATTTCCTCCACCACCTCTGCTCCCAGTACCATCTCCAGATTTTTGTTTCCACCAGATGTGCAAAATTCTTTATTTTCTCTTTGAAGGAATAGCCGCTAAAGTTCTATTCTACGAAATATTCTTTTTTAAAAGGTAGATCCGGGGAAAGAAAAATAAATTAAGTCACATGTATAACTGGAGCCATTTGTCATTCCCCGGCAGGTATAAATGCTAAATGCTGGAGCAGAGAGCTGTTCTCTGGGAAGCTAATCAAATGCTAATGTGGCAAGCCACTGAGATCTGCTCCATATCTGAAGAATTGCTTATGGCCTCAGGAACAGGATCAGCACCAATTTAGGAGCTGCTCTTCAGGAGTAGAAATTCTCTAACCTATATGTTGAATATGCAAATAGGGAGTGACGCTGAGGGAAGGCTTCACTCAGGTCCGGGGTTAAATAGGACATTAGTATAACCGCTGCTCATTGGTCCATTTGAGTGGCGGGGGAAAATAAAGCAATGTCAGTGGCCAGGCTGCCTGTCAGTGCCCTTTAAAAAGAGAGTGCTGTCAGCAGCTGGCTGAGCTGCTGGCAAAATAAAAAGCTGAAGTCATTTTGAAGTCCTGCCCCTTCATTCACCCCCCAATTTAACACTATATACACCATGATTCAAGGGTGGGAGAAATTCTGCAAGGATTCTTTCTCCAGTAAGAAACAACCAGGCAAGAAGCTGCTTATTTGTTGTGCGTCGCTGATCCTGCTGCTCTTTTTATGGCGACTATTTGCACGACAGAAGGGGCGCAGTGGCTAGGGTTGCGGGAGTGACCGTTAGGTAAGAGCATGTGGGGTGCATGGGGCATGTTTTCCCCTCCCTTTCCCCCCTCCGGCCTCACCTTCTCACCTCGTGTTATTTGTGTGGCAAGCAATCAGAGATATGGCGGGGACTGGCTGCCATGCATTTAAATATTTTCAGGGAGGTCTTATTTTCAGGGAAACATGGTATTACTGTTATTTATATATTATTAACTTATCTATAGAGAGTTGCATAATCATATTTTGGATGGCTCAAAAATTGCCATTATAAAATGAATAATTTTTTTAAAGAAAAAAGCTAGTCAGAGTAAATATACTTATTACTAATAGGTTATCTTTTATTTTAATGAACTAAAGGAATTCAAAACAACCATTCTTTTCTGTGGTCAAGAAATTGGTGTATTTCAGGAGTTAGATACCACTAAGAAAAAGTTATCTCCATAGTAACAACTAGGCTCATGTGGTTTGATAGATTATTATTATTTTATTTTATAAGCTTATAATTGCTCTGATTGAAGCCAGCTCTGAGCAGTAGGCAATTTCTATTTATTGTAAATTCAAACAAAAAAAATAATTCCATTCACATATTTGATAAAACAATATAAACACATTCATCTAAAAAGATGTGGATACAAGAATCCTGTTAAATCAAAATAACTTAGGAGGACATTTGAAATATTTAAGAAAGGTACATAATCCATGAAATAATCTCATCTCAAGACATTCTGAACTGTAATGGTTTAACTTCAATCTGAGCCTATAATAGACCAGTGCAGCCAGAAAAGGGGAAAGTATAATGCGGTCAGAAAAATTGATCTTCCCTTTGTACTTCAGATTAAGTTAGTTTAAAGGCAGCTGACATACAACAAGATTCCCATGCTTACAATTGCAGGTGTGCCTTAAACGCTACAAAGCACTCAGTGGTGAATCCCCTTGATGGCAATTTTGCTTCAGAGCAAATGCATGATGGGCCTAACTTCCATCAGAGGCAGTGTTTCCCATTCTTCAGTTATTGGTGTCATATCATGTTTTATGATAATTTTGTAGCTGTTGAGATTTTTTGGCTGTATCAGTGAAGTGCTCTTTCAGTCCAAATGCAAAAAAAAAAAAAAAAAAAGTGAAATGAATTCCCGGGATTGTAAAACAGAAAGAATGCCTCAGCGGAGAGCTGAAATGGCATCTTGCTTTGTGCAGTGAAGATGCAAGCACATAATTAGTCTCCCTGGCCTGGAGCTGGCCATCTTGAGTGGAAATGGAGAACTCTCTTATTGAAATGAAGAGGGAGAGGGAGGCCTACGCCATCTCAGAAGGTGGAAATATAAGCCCTCACTCAGCTGCTGCTAAATATGGAGAACAGAAGAATCTAATAGAACAAAAGCAAAAGGGTCTTTACTTTCCTGAATAGATGGGAGAATCAGCTTAGATTCATGGTGAATCTAAGCAGCTCCTTGCTTTCTCTTTTGTCTCCTCAGGGAACCATGTTTTAAATTCAAGTTCCTCTTGCTTTGGGGTGAGTGTAATATTTTTTGCAAAGAGATATGCAAGGAGCATATCTCTTTGCAAGACTTTTCATGATATCGTGGTTTATTGGTTGTTTTCTTTTGCTTTATGGTGCTGCGGAAAGTTCTAATCAAATGTATTTAATAAAAAAGTTCTAATCATGTATTTAATAAAAAGCTTGTGGTTTAGACAAGAATATTTCTTTACATAATTGGCTTAAGGCTGATCTTTCTTTTTGCTTTCCTATTTGTAACATTTTCAGCTCATGCATTAAAAAAAGCCCGAAGAAACAATCACCCACCCAACCCCTTCTCTTCTGGGTAGTCATTTTGTGGTTTTGTGCTCAGCAACCTTTTGTGAGTTGAATGGCATGTTGAAGGCTCACAAAAGGAATAGAGGAACATAAGGATTTCCGGGAGTGGGATTGGTGAGAGGGATAAATTCAAAGACTAACCCAGGAGTTAGCTCCAACATTCTTGAACAACCCAAAAGAGATACAAGGCTTTATGCTATGGGTTCCTAAAGCTGGATTTTCAGGGGAAGACTATTCTGTAGGACAGGAGTTATCACAAAAAGTCCTTCCCATGCTTCATTGGATGGTGGAGCTTCTGCAAAGATCACCAAGCTTTCCAGTGATTGACAAGATCTGTAACAGTGAAGGTTTCTATTAAGGATCCTGGTCCCAATTATAAGATCGTGAGCCCCCAGCTAAATAGTCAGCAGACTCCTCAGCGTGGTAGTCAGCAGAGTGACTTGGTCACTCCATTTTTGACGTCTTTATGCTACATCTTGATGTAAAACCTTTCTATTCTGAAATTTTCCAGCCACAATATCTTTCATGCACTAAAATATGGATTCCTGGAAGGTTTCTTAATTCTACGGCTATCATTGAACATTTTCTAAAACTTACAGATTGGAAACCTTTTTTAAAAAAAGCTCTATTAATGTTTATTTTTTATTTTTTATTAACTCTTTAGCTGGAATGATGGAGTAGACTAACATCTACACTTATACCTTGAAATAAAGACTTTCTAGTAAACAAAATGTGTTAAACCTCCTCAATTTGCAACTTTGGAAATTCAGTCATATTTCTATAAATGTGTAATATCTTAGCTAATTTGTATATCAACATATTTCTATCACTGGTAATGAAGACATTAGTTAGTTTTGTCACTTGAGAGCCGTTTCAAATGGTTAATTAGAGTTCACATAATATAATTTGATCCAGGAACTAACTAGACTCAAGCAGTTGAAGCAGGGAGCCTAATGGTAAAGGCTTAGCCAAATTGTTCTCACATTTTCATGTTTTAATTTGAATTATGGGGCTATCAATGAAGATGTCATTATCATTTATTTTAGTTATACAAAAGCTACACCTATTAGAAAGAATGTAATAGATCTTGTTGCCTAGTTTGTACATATTTGTTAACTGATTACTAACAATTTTGTACATGTTTATTATTAATTCAGTCCATCTCAGAGTTCATTAATTCTTATTCTTAGGTGCATAAAGCTGCACACTGAATATGCCTGCATAGAATTAATGACATACCTTACTTGTTTTTAATTCTTTTAACTTAATTTACAGCAACATTCTATACATTTTAACAAAAACAGTTCCACTGAATGACATCTCGAAATAATCAGTTTTGATCCCGTCTTATTTTTGATGGGTTGGTCCATAAATATTGATACAATTTAATTATAATTTCACCTGATTGTGGGATGAAGCACATCTGGTAAATGGCTACCAGTGTGTTAAGCACATGACTGAATTCCAGCATTTTTGAAATGGTGTCTACTTCAAAAGGAATGGGCTACCTCTGTCAGGCGCTGTCAGGATATCCTTTGAAGATTTCGTGAAGGAAGGACAAGGAAACTACTATATTCACATTGTTTAGGCTCTCCATTGCTGATTGCTAGCAAGAACGCAGGCTTGGTGTCAGTTTGCCTACACATCAAGCAGCTCCTATGCCTCTGCCTTCATTCATTCCACTAATAATAGTGTTGGGTTCCCACTTAACTACCACCCAACAGCCCTGGCAGGCTTAGCTTCAATCAGCAACCACTGAATCCATCAGTGAACAAAAGAATATTCATTTTGCCTTGTAACCAACCTGCACTGAACCCTCTCCACCCCCTGGAACTTAACAATAAAGGATAACATACACTTCATCATAAGGGTCTTTATGCTAAGTTTCTTCTTCAAAGTTTTCAGTCCTCTATCTGGAAACCAGCGCCAAGGTCAAATCTCTGATCTTCCGAAGATTTCTGTTCTTCTAACCCCCAGCATCTTTGCCAAAACGTACAAGCTTTCTCATGCAATAATTGATGGCTTCTCTAGAAGTCACATTTCTTTGCAAGTATCTAACAATAAAGGTTGCGGTGCAGCATAAATCTGAACGTAAAAAGACAGACCTCCCCTCTTTCTTTTCCTTCAAGAAAAAAAAAACAAATTAAAAATGTAAGAGCCAAGCCGTATGGCATAGTTATCCTCTTAGTAAAGCTAAATGTCTTTTACTGCCTTGATGAATAAATTAAACATGGTTCACAACTCTCTAAGTCAATATTGTGCTATTTGAGACATGCATAAAATGTATACAGCAATTCTACGCATATTTACTTAGAAATATAAAGCTCATTCTTGGTAAGCTTATTCATAGGTAAGTAGAGCTTCCAAATATAAAACAGATATTAAAAGTAAGATAATGCAACGAGAGAGTAATAAAAACATAGCCAGAAAGACTATTAAATTAAAAGGAGCTATCAAAATGCTAAAGCAAACTGAAACCAAAGAAGACTTCAGCAATGCAGTTTTTAAGAAAACCCAGGTAGTCCTCGACTTAAACAGTTCATTTAGTGACCATTCAAAGTTACAACAGCACTGAGAAAAGTGACTTATGACTGTTTTTCACACTTACAACCGCCATAGCATCCCCATGGTCATGTGATCAAAATTCAGACTCTTGACAACTGAGTCATGACAGTCACAGAGTTGTGTGTGACTCATGACAGTCACACACCGCTGAGTGCTGCGATAACTAAGTGGAAAAAATCACAAATTCCACCACTAAGCATCTGCTTTACAAATGATATACATATCTCCTTTTCTAGAAGACTTCCTAAACCCTCCCCCCTTTTAGAATATAAAAAAATGAATGCACTTTCAGCATGTTTTGTTTAGATCCCTGTTGTGGCCCGGCAGGAGCCGTTGGAGCTGCCGCCAGCGAGAGGTCTTATGAGTTGGCCCTGGCGGAGGTGGAGGACCCTGGACAGGGTTCCGACTCTGAGCAGGGTGAGGAGAGACTGGTTGGCCACCAGGTGGCATCTGAGCCTTGGATCAGTGGGGAGGAGACAAGAGTGAGTGATCCAGAAAACACCTGTGAGTTGTTCCGGGATGCATGCCGTCGAAGGGCTACTTGGCGTCAAGAACAATGGAGTAATTACAAGAGGTGATTATGCTCAGCTGATGCTCATTAAGATCCTCTCCTGATTATAAAAGAGACTGCTTGTGCCACACCTTTCTGCAGAAGTCAACGTTAAGGATTAACAAGAAACAAACTTGGCAGGCTGGATTGCTGCCAGAGTTTGTTTGCATTGCTGCCAAGTTTTGTAGGACTTGCTGCCAGAGTGCTTACCTCCTTGTTTATGTGGCTTGCGGCCAATGAGAGTCTGGACTGATTAAAAGAAACCTTCTCATTTACGTTAGTTTCGGCTTTTGTTCCTGGACGGAGGAGGGGGGTCAGAACAGATCCCTATTTAAACATGATCAGGAATCAGATTTTGGAAAAAAAAACTTGATTATGTACCAGAAAATTCCTAATTTGCATCAATATTAGGATTTGGAATTTATTTATTTGCTTGTTTGTTTATCCCACCTTTATTATTTTTATAAATATTTCAAGGTAGTGAACATAACTAATACCCCTTCTCTTCCTATTTTTCCTCCACAACGACAATCCTGTGAGTTGAGTTGGGCTAAGAGAGCGTAACCAGCCCAAAATCACCCAGCTGGGAGTGAACTCTCTATTATTTTCTCTCATCCCCATGAAGTGATTTTCTTCCATGTTTTTTTTATCCTTCTGTGATGTCAATACAGTATAGTCTGAAATCTCCTGGGTACCACTTTTCTTTAACTGTTACCAAACTAATGAGTTAGCATCTCTCCTGAGAGTTTATTGGAAAGGACCAAGCCAAACCCATTGCAGGACTCTTGCCTCCCATTCTACTTCTCTTCCTTCGAAGGAACATGTCTTTCCATAGGGAAATTAAACTGGGAAATTAAAAAATGACCATGCTAGACAGAGGCAGTGATAAACTGCTTCCATACTATTGTTAAGAAAACTGTACGGATAGATCCAGCTAGAGACCAGCAGTGGAGATCTCTTAGTAAAGGAGAATATTTGTAGCTCAGGGTTGAAATGAAGGGTCCTTGCTATTCTCTGAGCTTGGTTATTTTCTTGCAGATGTTTCACTACCCAAACTAGGTAACAAAATCAGTGTTGGCAGTGCTGGCACGAGCACTGATGATGTTGGGGAATGAAACATCTGAAAGAAAACAATCAAATTCAGAGAGCACCAAGGACCCCTCATCAAAGCGATTCCATGTACAAAGTTCAGATAACGAAGATCCCTTTCTCCTGTCCTCTCCTTCTGTTCTCGCATGATCCTGTCTATTTCTGGCTCCGAGGCATCAGAACCGGTTCAGACTTTGGAGGACTCGAAGGAATTTCAGTTCCTGCATATTGATGCAAATTAGGAATTTTCTGATACACAGCTGAGTTTTTATTTTCAAAATCTGATTCCTGATAGTGTTTAAATTAGGAATCCAAACAGAAACATGCAGAAAGTGCACTCATTTTTTATTTATTTAAGAAGGGGAGAGGATTTAGGAAGTCATCTAGAAAAGGAAATATGTGTCTCTTTTGTAAAACAGATGCTTATTGGTGGCATTTGTGATTAAGAAACCTATTGCTATTGTCAAGCACAAGTACAGAATATTAAGTAGCCTTAATTTCCTTCCAAGGGTTGATAAGCCCTTGGCCAAATGCATATTATTAGAACAAATTTCAAATTTCTTATTACAGCCTAATTTTCTATTGAACATGAATGATAGCTTTAGTAAAGTATAAACTGTTATGTCTCATTATTTAAGGGTATTTCTTGGACCGAGTTTAGGAAAGATGACTTTCCCAATAGCAAATGTTTCAGTTACGTTTGCTATTGCCTGGTTTGGTGGGAGTTTTTTCTATTTTTGGAAGAGGGTGTGGGAATAGAAACTAGTGTAAATGAATAATAAGTAATAAAAAGTACAAATTAATAAAAACAAATAATAAAAACAAGCAAATGGCAATGCATGTATATTTTGATGCATATACATTTTGATGCATATACATTTTGATGCATATACATTTTGATGCATATATTGAACAAACAAGAGTCCTACTTCGATTTCGGAGATGGATTTGCATTTCTTGAACATAGTAAGTGAGAAATATTTTCCTTGCTTCTTATTCAGAGTTTCTCAGAGATTTCAATAAAAGCAAATAAGTCATAACTTGCATGGAGTACAAAGACATGATTCTGACAAATGAATCATGTATGGTTACTCATCAGGGAGATCATTAGTATCTGGACTTGGGAGCCTCCTAATATGGATTTTGTGCCATTCCTTACCTTGCATCTTTAGATTGATAGAAGGGGATATATGAACTCTTGAACCAAGAAATATAGAATAGAATAGAATAGAATAGAATAGAGTAACAGAATTGGAAGGGACCTTGGAGGTATTCTAGTCCAACTCCCTGCCTTGGCAGGAAACCCTACACCATTTCAGACAAATGGTTATCCAACATCTTCTTAAAGACTTCCAGTGTTGGAGCATTCACAACCTCTGGAGGCACGTTGTCCCACTGATTAATTGTTCAAACTGTCAGGAAATTTCTCCCTAATTCTAAGTTGCTTCGCTCCTTGATTAGTTTCCACCCATTGCTTCTTGTTCTACTCTCAGGTGCTTTGGAGAATAGTATGATTCCCTCTTCTTTGTGGCAGCCCCTGAGATATTGGAACACTGCTATCATGTCTCCCCTAGTCCTTCTTTTCATTAAACTAGACATACCCAGTTCCTGGAACCGTTCTTCATATGTTTTAGTCTCCAGTCCCCTAACCATCTTTGTTGCTCTTCTCTGCATTCTTTCTAGGGTCTCCACATCTTTTTTACATCTGAATGAGTTTCATCTTAAGTCCGACTATTTTGTCTCTCCCTACTGGTGCATCTTCACCCAGCTTCTACTGTCCTTATGAAGTTCCTGCTGAAATAATGACAGTACTGAGCATTGTGCCATTGTTTGTGCATCATGCTTCAAGCGTGCTGTTTGCTTAATGAAAGACCTCTGATCTCTCCCACCATGAATCATGCTGCTTCCCTGAAGATGTTTTGCTCTGTGGACGACTTAGCTTTGATAGTCGTCTTGTCTCCAAACCTGTACTTACGCATTTATTTTATTTATTATCAAATTTATGTAGTCGCCCATCTCTCCCAAGGTGACTCTGGGCAGCACACAATAGTAGATAATAACAGCGGCAATATCTAAATTCACATTGATATTCACTTTATATTTGTAAGCTCTATTTACTGTATCTATGGTTAAGCTTTATGGAAAGCGAGTCTTGCTTCTCAGTAAGATTGTATAAGATTGGTCTATAAACTGTAAATGAATTTTATATTATAACAACAGAGATAAAGCAAATTTGTCTCCCCTATCATTATTCTTACTGGCATTAGAGCTACTGACAGAGAAGGTATAATAAAATAATATAGTAGAATATACAACAAAAAAAATTCCAAGGCACTCAGAATCTTAACGAAATTTGAAAGCTTCACAAAGACTCGAATCCCTAGCACCCCGTAACAGAGTTAGCTCCCGTTACTTGTCCCAGTTTCTGCCAACCTAGCAGTTCGAAAGCATGTAAAAATGCAAGTAGAAAAAATAGGATCCACCTTTGGTGGAAAGGTAACAGTGTTCCATGTGACCAAGGAGATGTCTTCGGACAGCGCTGGATCTTTGGCTTTGAAACGGAGATGAGCACCGCCCCCTAGAATTGGGAATGACTAGCAGATATGTGCAAGAGGAACCTTTACCTTTACCTTCATGATTCAGAGACTGAGGAATGTGTGCGTTCTAATGAGGATATCACTGAGGAGGCCAAGCCAGAGGACTTTGAAGATGGTATTCCCACAGTGACATGGCCTTCAGCAAACCCTCTTTTTCAGATCTTACTGGGATATTCCACTTGGATGGCAATCTCCAGGCCTTTACCTGGGGTATACAGAGCTTTAAAGGTGACAACTAGGACTGTGAATTGTACCTGGGCTAGCAACCAATGCAACTCAATGGTAGTGGTGTTACATGAGCAAAACTCTCATGTGTAGCATCAGGGTGAAGCATCAGGAGGCCTTCAAATCAACTTGCTGCAGAATGCCTGGCAATAATCCAGCCACAAAATGACCAGGGCACAAGTAACTGTTAGCAAAGCTTCCTGATCTACAACTGAATGATACAACTGACCCACATAATGGTACAGGTAGTCCTCAACTTACAACAGTTTATTTAATGACCATTCAAAGTTACAACGGCACAGCAAAAAATTGAACTTATGACCGTTTTTCAGTTACGACCTTTGCAGCCTCCCCAAGGTCAAAAATTCAGCTGTTTGGTAACTGGCTCATATTTATGACCGTTGCTATGTCCAGAGTTCATGTGATCATCTTTTGCCACCTTCTGACAAGCAAAGTCAATGGGGAAACTAGACTGACTTAACAGCTGGGGAACTAACTTAACTGTTGGGAGTATACTCCTAGTGTTGGGTAGGCAATCTATATCTATCTACAATAACAAATGGTCGTTGTTGCTTTAAATGAGTGGATGTACTTAACAACTGTAATTAACTTTACTATAAGAAGGAGTCAAGAGAGCTCACTCTCTCTCTCTGCTTGTCTTATGCTTGATGACTTGATGACTGGAATTTGAACTGTTTAATAAATTGTTAATGTTTAATAAATTTATATGCTGCCCAATCCCGAAGGACTCCGGGCGGCTTACATAAAAGACAATTTAAAAGAATACTAAAAGATTTTAAAAATAAAAAATAAAGAGACAAGGCAGTTAAAAAGACACAACGTGCACTCAACCTTAGTGGGGCTGGACCTCATTCAGGCCCCAGGCCTGCCAGAACTGCAACTGTAAGCTATTGTTTGTTCTTTGAATTGTGTTTGGACTAATATCTACTATCTACTATCACTGCTTGTGAAGCAATTATCAGTAGTAAAACTACTTGTTTTTACTAGCAGTGTCTGAAACTCTATTCGTGTGTTTCTACTAGCATCATTCTTTTTCTCTAGCTGTACATTCCGCTGCACTACTTTCTGTCTCCCAACATTAACAATTGCAATGATTCACTTAAAAACAGTGGTAAGAAAAGTTGTAAAATGGAGCAAAATTCACTTAACAAATGTTTCACTTAACAACAGAAATTTTGGGCTCAATTGTGGTCGTACGTTTAGTATTGTGCAAAGTTTCTACTGGCCATAGCCTCTATCTGCTGTTCAAGTAGGAGCTGAAAATTCAGGAGGATCTCCAAATTACAGGCCAGACCCATTTGGGAGAGCACATCCCTTCCTGATGGACTCTCTCTAGATTGAGGTAGCCCCTGACTCTATAGCCCCTCTGTTTTGGTAGGTTTCAGTTTAAGCATGATTCTTCCTCTTCAGATCCTAGCAGCCTCTAAGCCCTGCAGACCCTCTGTCCCTGGAGAGGGACAGAGATCCAGAGATTGCGATAGATCAGCTGCTGAGTAGATTTGCATTTTTTATATTCTACTACAGAAATATTTGATTTTTAGACCTGAACTCAGAACATATTTAAAAACTATTGTGACTGTATAGGTCAGTGAGGGCTAACTTTTTTTGATAGCGTCCCAAAAGCGAGGGAAGCTGCAGGGGGGTTGTGCGCAGGAATGCCACACCCATAATGCTATGCGCACAACCCCAGCGCGCATGTGAACATTCCCCCCTGCGCGTATGCACGCACCTCCCACTTTTGGCACACTTTTTTCACTCTCCCCAGGCTACAGAAGCTTTCTAGGAGCCTGGAGAGGGTGAAAACAGCCTCCCCTGCCCCCCCCCCCCCTTAGAGGCCCTCCGGAGGTTTCAGGAGCATCCCTGAAGCCTCTGGAGGGTGAAAAACAGTCATATGAGCAAACTGGAAGTCCGTTCCTGAATGTCTGGTTTGCCCGTAGGGCCAGTTTTTTGCCCTTCCAAGGCTTCAAGGAAGCCTCCGGAGGGTGAAAAACAGCCTCAAAAGAAGACCAAAGTCAGTTGGAGCTGACAAGGCAACACCTCGCATGCCCTAACAAATGGCTCCGCGTGTCACCTGCCAATCATTCAAACTGGAAATGGTGCTGATTGATGGGAGGTTACTTATGACCAATTCTCAGAGTTCTGGCCATCACCGAGACCATGGTCATGTGATCATGATTTCCGGCATTGCTTGCTAACTTCCCAACTATCAGAAAATCAGAAGTTGCGGTCAGGTGAGGTCCTTGTTTAATGATGGAAATTGGGACTATTGGGATTCTCTTGATAAGTAACATGCAATATCACAGTTTATGACCACATTGCTTAGTGATGGCAATTCTGGTCCCAATGGCTGTCACAACCCAAGGACTAACTATTTATGTAAAGAAGAAAAGTATTCATAACATAGGCACACAACTACAGCTATTTAAAACTGCTTCACCTATTCCAGATTGAACCTAGCATCAAAATCAGGTGATCCATGACACGCTGGCTGGAATGAAGTCCATCTAACACTTAAGGGAGGTTTCCATGATTTACATGCAAATAATTTACATTATTTACATTTACATCAACTGCACCCCCTTGTGGACAATAGGAACATTGCCTCCATCTTCCTCTGAGCCTGGAATTCCTTTAAAAAATTGCCTGGAAGCCTTGGGTGTGCAGAATGCAGTAGTTTTTCTGCATGGTGAATGTTGGATTGGCACAGTGTCAAACCGAATATTTTCTGGCTGCCTGTATTTTTGTTCCCAGAGTGCTTTGGGGAGTGAGTCAACAAGGTGTTTTCCTTTAAAGTCCTAATTACTGAATGAATCTATCCTAAGCTTGGAACACACAGGGGGAGCTTCCCTTACCTCTCTTTTGAGGTAGTCTGATGTAGTATTGGTTCCTATTTCCTGACATCAGGGGTGTCAAACTGGCGGCTGGCGGGCCAGATTGGTCATATGCAGGCCACACCCACTCCAACTCCATAAATGAGGAAAACGTTGCAAACATCATATGACAGCAACGTAACGCAGCAAGTTTGTCACCCAGCCTTACATAAAGGAAAATATATAAGTTATGTTCTGTAGTTATAGAATAATAGGAAAGCCTGAAGATTTTATTTACTTTGTGGGTGACATCTGTTTTGATTTTAAGGCATTAGTGAGAAATAATATTAAAATATATATTAAAAACCACATGGTTCAATACTAAAATGAATATATATACTAACATAATAGCAATTAAACAGCAGTGTCTAATTGGGTTAGGTCTGTTGCTAGCCAATAGTGGCCTACTATTTAACTTTGTGTTTGCTTACAACTGTGAGATTTTTATGTTTCACTGTCACTGCTCTAATGGAGGCTTCCCCCAACTTTGTACCTCTTAAACACATTGAAGTACTACTCTCAACATTCCCAGTCAGCTTGCCTTAAAAATAGGGATCTTAGGTTCTCCTTAGGTTCCTGAGGCTGAGGAAGCTTCTCCATTGCTCAAGGCCAGCTGCCTATCCACATTCCTGCTGAAGGTTGTCCGTGTGGTGGTGGTGGTGAGGGTGGCAACAGGGAGGTCTCACTGCCTTGGGAAGGATTGCTTGAGGGTGTAAGGAAGAGCAAGGAAAGTGCGAGGAAGAGGCAGGGTGCGGCTGATGCTGGGTGGTGCTCATTGCCTCAGGAGGGTGTTGTGAATGCTCTTATCAAGTCAAGACTTGTGTCTGTGTAGCAACAGGTGAACGGATCGTTATTCCCTCCAAATGCCCCAAACAGGCAGAGAAATGTAACTCTTTCCTTGGACACCAAGACAGTTTCCCCCCCACACTTTTGTGTTAAAATAAAGAAACTAGATAGTTCTCCCCTGGTTTCTTATCCACTGCATCCTTCATACTTCTCAGTCTAACCTGGTTCTATTTTAGCAATTTCTTTTCTCCCTTGGCACCTGGCATTCTGAATGGGTGGCTCATGCTGTCTTCCTATGCAACTGCCACACCTCATGCAAATGGGAGAACATTTTGTTAAAAACTTTCAGGTAAAGTAGGAGAGAGCAACTGTTAATGAGAAGATGCACACTTGACCTGAACCATTACAGGAAGCAGAGTAATGGGATTGACATTTTTATAAATGAAAGTTTTTAAAAAGTCATCTTACTTGAATATTGACAATGTGAGCAGCAAATGAATATTTTTATTTTTTACTATGAAACAGCTGAATAGAATGAGCATTGGTTTAGGTTTTTTTTGCTTACTTGAATAAAAGTTAAGATCTATCTCCTCCAGATCTCAAGATGTCATTTTTCTAGTGGAATTCTCCAATGCTTCGGGTACTGTTTTTCAAATCACTTTACCTGGATTAACATTATTGTACCTATCAGGAGCAAGCTTCTAAGCACATGCCTTTATACTCTCTGTTTTCAGAGAAAAGGACATATGAAAAACCCAATTTTCTGAGGCCAATGCAATTAAGTTCTACTGAGAATCAAGTTCTCTGTTCAGATTTTAGCGAGACCTGATTGGTTTTAGCAAGACTTGATTGTTGCTCCTATTCATCCTTCATTACCGGTTTCACACTTCAGTTTTAGGTGCCAGATATTTCCACATGTGCTTTATTTCACACAACTCTGCCTAGTACATAGGTTTTAGATGTTTTATAAATTACACTGCTCTGCATCAAAAAGGGCGAGAATGACTTGTAAAATTCTTGCAACACCTTCACCAGGTTCTTATTTTAAAAGGATAGATTTGTAGTATAGAAGGCAAAAATTAATTGATGGAAGAAGGGAAAGAGTTGAATAAGTCTGTCTTTTGAGATTTTGCAAGCCAGCAGTGCTTAACACCTTGGAAACATTCTTCACTCTCTAAATTTAATTTTTGTTTTCTTGAAGACTAGGCACAATTAATTGAGAAGCTTGGTATCTTTAAAAATAAAGCCCATCAAGCTATTGATACTTCTACTTGGCAGACACAAATAGGTATCTACATATAGCACTTAGACTTATATACCGCTTCACAGTGCTTTACAGCCCTAAGCAGTATATTACAGAGTCAGCATCTTACCCCCAACAATCTGGACCCTCATTTTACCAACCTCGGAAAGATGGAAGGTTGAGTCTACCTTGAGCTGGTGAGAATTGAACTGCTGGCAGTTGGCAAAATTAGTTTGCAATACTGCATTCTAACCACGGTGCCATCATGGTACATTCAACAGATATCACTTGTTTGGCTAGTCCCTAGGTTTTTTTTTCTTTTGATTCATTTCTCAATTTTTCACAAGTTCCTCTAAGCCTTGTAAGCTACAGTTCACAATATGTATGTTAAACATCTTGATTTCAGTGCTATAATTTTACTAGAGTACAATGGGCATTGCTAACTAAAGCAGTAGTTGATGCAGTTGATGTGGCCAGATAGCTTTTTCTGTGTAGCAAACCTGCACTTGAAATGGTTTGACCATTTGCTTTGTCCTCTTCTGTTTCAGCTCCTTTTTGTACTTTAGTAAATAAGTTGCAGGCATGGTGAGCAACCTTCCTCCTGCAGTGGAGAAATCCAGGCTGTTGACTGCTATTGCTTAGTGTTTATATCCTAAGAGATAGCTAGGCACTCCCATCACCAATGGCATACTTTTTGGGAATGATGCAATTTGCAAATCAACATATCTGGCAACACTACTGGGGAAGGCTAATTAAGCTGCAACTGCATCTCAGGCTAGTTTACAAATAATTAAAACACAATTAAAATCAGTCAATCGAAACTATTATAAATATTCAACAAAGTGGCGCAGGAGAAAAGGAAGCAACTCAATGAATAACAAGCCATTCATCACAGGCAGCTTGGGTGAAGAATGAGCTCTTTGATGGGTGCCTAAAACTGAATTTCAGGGGAGAGGTTATTCTATAGGAATATTTCAGGGGACAGATATTCTATAGGACTGGTGTTATCATAAAACGTCCTTCCCACATATCATTGCATGGTGGAGCTTCTGCAAAGATCTCCAAGCTTTCCAGTGATCAACAACATCTGCAACAGTGAAGGTATCTATTAAGGATCTGGTTCCAATATGATTTTGGCTTTATAAGACCTTGAGCCAGCTAAAAAATCAGCAGACTACCCATTCTGGTATTCAGCAGAGTGACTTGGTCACTCCATTTTTGATGTCTCCTTCTTAGTCTCCCATCTTCAGTGGGTGGGACAGTGAGAGCAGGATGCCTCATGATTGATTAAATAAGAAGGGGTTCAGGGTGACTCCATTCCATTGAAATGCAAGTAGGAGAATATATGTATGTTCTTTGCCATTTAACAAACTAAGGTTTGATAGTCCTCAATTGTAGACTTATCTATGGCTTGCTCATTGAATGCTTATCTGACCCACAAGACAATATCAGTTCCCAATTCTTGGGTATTCGGTGGATCCTCAGGACTTTTGATTTGGTCATTCAAACAACCTCCATTCTATGGGCTCTGATTGTAATACCTGCAATGGTCCAAATCATGATCCTTTTAAGATACATAATATGTCTAGGTTGACCTTGGTCAGAGAGACTTGAGCAAGTCAACCAGATTTGCAAAAAACATCTGATGAAATAGTGAATGAAGTTCATTTTAGTCAGATGAGTGTGAAAATTTTAGGCAAGGGAGAACTAAACTGTTTTATGCCTTAACTGTAGGCTGGGGGAGGGGACGATGTCTTTGTTAGACAGGTAGGATTGAAATTTCAGTCTCATTCTTTTCATTTTAGGAATTAGAGAGAGGTAAAAACCAAGCATCATTCCCTAATTCTTGCAGACTCTTAAACAGATGTTTTTCTCATGACATTAAACCCTATGCCGAAATAGAAAACCCCCTCCCCATACTCTGGGAGGAGTTATGGATCTATAGATGGAGCATTGAGGAACTATAAATGGCCTACAGGCTGATCATCCCTGTTGTAGTAATTCAGATGGAAAGTAGAAAGTGTGTAGTCTATACATTACTATATTAGATCAGCTTTACCGGAGAACTCTAAGGAGACTTAATTTTGACATAAAGCTAAAGGTTCAAAACAGCAACTTAATGGAATTAATGTACATTTTCGCAATCTGCTTAGAGCGGCATTAGATCAAGTCTCCACATGCATGAGATACCACTCATGACTTCTGAAAACGGAGCAACAAACAGGAATGAACAGCTGTGGATACCTGAAGGTGAATTGGAGGAGAAAAGCAGCTTCACTCCCTAGAAACAAAAACCAGACCACAACCAGCTTTTTGACCTTTTGTGAAACAGAGATGCAGCCAAATGCCTGCATGATGAGATTTATTCATTAATATCATTTCATGTAGCCATTGGGAAGAGGACTCTCTTCTTTGTGATGGAACTTCACTGTGGGACTGTTTAATGCCCGTATTTTGTCTTCAGTGTGGTAGCTTTTCTCTAACAAAACGTAAAATAACCACTAATTAGGGCCAGGATCATGCCTAGGAGAGCTACTCCATCTGTAGTTGTTTGACATCATGCATTTGCCTAAGGCAATGGTAGTCAACCTGGTCCCTACCACCCACTAGTGGGCGTTCCAGCTTTCATGGTGGGCGGTAGGGGTTTGCTGTAACTATGCTTTATAAATTTTATAAGGAAAAGTTACTTCCCTACTTTATAAATCACCATTGCTGTGGAACCAGTGGGCGGTTAGAAATATTTACTACTAACAGAGATACAAAAGTGGGCGGTAGGTATAAAAAGGTTGACTACCCCTGGCCTAAGGGAACACCAGAACTTTGGGCTGTAGTCATTTGCATCAGATCCACATCTTTGTGTGTGCTTGACACGGGGCTAAGCTTCTGCCTGAAAGCTGCCGCTTTTAGCACAGAAAGAAATACTATGGTCCCTAAATAGATTGTTGTAGTAGTTATTTCAAAGAAAAGAAAATGTTTACTTTCCTAACCCCAGTAAAGAGAGAGACTGTGGGTCTTTCCTTTTCTTAGGAGTGGTTCCTGTCGGTTCCACCACAAAACCGCGTTCGACTAAAGCGCGCTCGACGAAACCGCGTACCTGACATCATCACAACGTGACAACAGCGCGGAGAAAAAAGCACGCTGTAAACGTTAAAGCTAAAATTAACCCCTAAACCTAACCCCCCTAAACCTAATCCTAAACCTAACCCTAAACCTAACCCTTAACCTAACCGTAAACCTAACCCTAAACCTAACGCTAAACCTAATCCTAACCCTTAACCTAACCCTAAACCTAACCCTAACCCTTAACCTAACCCTAAACCTAACCCTAACCCTTAACCTAACCCTAAACCTAATCCTTACCTTAACTTGAATCGGCTTGCTTTCAAAGCACTATTTAAAGCGCCCTTTTTTCTCCGTGGTTGCTGTTGTTGCCCTGCTGATGACGTCAGCGACGCGGTTTAATCGGGTGCGCTTTAGTGGAGCGCGGTTTTGTCGTGCCACAGTTCCCGTCCACATTTCCCCACCTCTTTGGTTCTAAACATAGCCCCCCAAAGAGTTATTCAGAATGCCACCGTGTTCTTACCCTGCCCAACCGCACCCCACCCCACCCCATCCCATGAAAACCTGTAGGACGGGGTTGACGTTAATAAAACAGATCCTGAGCACTGCTTAGGAGACATTTTGCTGATGCATCATCATGCTCAACCAGCTGTAAAGAAGAACAGTAAAGTAGTGCTGGGTTTTTCCCAGTTTAATATAGTAGAGAGCAAGTATAAATTCTTTCTTTTGTAGGACACCAACCGGGGTGGTGTCTACATGCTTTAATGTATATATTTCTTTCTCACTTCTTTTATCACTTTGACTCCTGATTTGACCTACTTCAAGCTTAGTTGGCAGCAATTTGGTTACTGTGACCAAATTTGATCCTACTTGCCTAGCAGGTATAGTTTGACTTTATTGTACTTGTGTCCATTTTTTTAATTGCCTTAGAAAAGAAAGGCAGATTAAAGGACAAAAACAGAAGGGATCTGTCTGTCAATCCATCATTGTCTATCTATCCACAGGATAATGTTGATTACTGTTTCGGGTTTGTTGATAAAGAGCCAGTTTATAAGCAAAAAAACAGACACATCTTATCAATTCAAAACTGTAAATCAAGGATGGCACATTGTTTTTCCACTGTAAAATAAAAATCTTCTTTTGCTACATATCACACTTTGTAAATGTATAATTATTCATATAGTACTACCTTTTTGCACATAATTGAAAACCACATTCAGATGTTTAAACTAAGTTACTCTTCAAAAAGCATATTAATGGATAGAGGTTTAAATATAAACCAGAACAGCCTGAGAGCGGAGCAAGCTCATTTCCTCTGCATAAGTGACCTGCATCATTTTATATTTCCAGCATAAAGTGGTTGTCAGCCAACTGGAGAGGTGACAGATTCAAATGCAAAACAGACAAAGGTGCTTCAGATCCAATGCAAGCACCCTGTCTGAACCTGTTGGATATTCCTTAAAGCAGCAGTGAATATTCCAGGATTCTCAAAGTAGCTGCATGAACGTAAAGAGAGTTTAAAATGCAGCAACTGCCTTCTTAACTGTAATAAGTATTTGCCTTAGCCTGCATGGGCCCAAGACCCCAAAAAAGATACTATTTCTTTATGGGAAAGGCAATAGGTCTAAAGCGAGTGCCCACATTAGATAGGAAGCATTCTTGCCCACTATGGATCCAAATGCATCTTTAAGGCTAACCTTTTTACACATTCTCAGAGGTAAATCTGAACATTTGCACATGGTGTTGAATTAAACTCATCCTAAGATTTAAAAACCATGCGAAATATTCTCCAAGACTCCAAGAGCCTTCACATTGATTAGTAAACGTGAGGCATTCCAATTCTTTATTCCAAAGTTCTTGCAAATAATGCATCTCCACCCACAGGCCTTTGTGTAGGGCAAAGCAGAGTTCCATTCCCCCCTACATTCATCCACATATTTAAAAAACACACACATACATAGCCCCACCCTGGCTGAAAATAGCTAGGGAGGGAGGGACTTGGCTGATCTGGTTTTCTGCATGTGAGGTACCATATGGGACAGCAGCATTATTGATGCTCTTCTTTTGTTTGTTTGTTTGTTTGCTCAGGCTGAGCAACCAGCCACATGAGGCAAATATGATTCTGATAAGCCTCGGTGCCTGTCTACATCCCTGCCTGCTTATTACTGCTAAAACATGCCTCATGTGCATTCAACACCCTTGCCAAAATCTGTAACACAGAAAACCATACTGAAAAACTGAATCAATATCACTGATCAAAGTTGTCTATAAAATAAGGTACTATGCTCATATAAAATGAATTCCTCACCAACTACACTTACACACTGCGCTCTCTCTCCCCCCTCCCTCTCTCTCTCTCTCTCTCTCTCTCACACACACACACACACAGAGCCTTTACATTCATTTTAAAAAAACCAAAAACCAAGAATATACATACTGACCCAGACAATTTTCTCATTCCCAGCCAAAAGGAAGAAGGGGGGAAAAACAGAAATTGAGAAGAGGAGAAGGGCAGCAAAGAAAAGAGAAAGGGATTTTTTTGTTAGGTGTTACAAAAATAATTACAGTAACCAAACAGCTCCTTGAAGCAACAAGCTATTTTCATGGTGAGTTTTTAAAAGCTTTTTCGGAAAGATTTGCAGAGAGTTAGCATCTCCTGCTCTTTTCTTGAACAGACTCTCTTTTTAACAGCATTTATTCTTATCAATCAATGGAAGAAAACTCTCATAAATTTAACAGATTGTTCAATAAATCTACCTTCTCCTGATTAATATTCATCAACTCGGCTTTAGCCCGAATATTCTACCTGATATATACCAAAGAGCATTGTATCACACTTTTGTGTGCGATGCTATTCTGTTTATAACTTCAGGTGAAAACATATTTCAGGTATATTTTCTTGGGTGTAAACTGCTCTAATAAGTGGCTATATATGCCAAACATTTCTGAGTCAGTTCCCTCAAGGAAACTCCACTCCTGCCATTGACAGCACATCATTCCAGATGTTCCAGTCATGTGAAGAGCAGTCAGCTCATTTTCTCCTTTCGTGTGTTTATTTCTACCAATGCTTTCCACACAACATGCCTACAGGATAAGAACAAAATGGAGATATATTTGGAAATCATTCCAGGGTTTCCATCTCTGTTTTAGCAGGAGGAAGAAGGGGGTTAGCCTTAGATCAGCTCTCTTGAGTTTGTTTGCATGGTAATCCCAAAGGTGATTTTGATTTAGAAAAAGAAAAGTAGTGAAACCTCATTCACTCTCTATATTTGATGCACTGTATATAAAGAGAGATTGCTCCAAAAACAGTCCTTGAGTGGTGGTGGTGGTGGGAATGGTCAGCCCCTTCCTACCAAGTCAAAGGTGATTTTTTCAAAAGGCAACTGGATGTTTTGTTTGTCTTTGGAAACGTTTTGCTTCTCATCCAAGAAGCTTCTTCAGTTCAGTTCTGAGTGGATGAGAAGCAAAACATCTTCAAGGAAAAACAAAGGAAGACCAGTTGGCTTTTGAAAAAGCACCTTTGGGACAACCATGACTTGGATGACTCAGAATCACCATAGATGTTTGCATGATAGGCTGACTTGGAGGAGGGGTTGGAGCAGTGGTGAAATTCATTTCTTTTTACTACCGGTTCTATGGGTGTGGCTTGGTGGGCATAGCAGGGGAAGGATACTGCAAAATCCCCATTCCCACCCCACTTTGGGGCCAGTCAGAGGTGGTATTCACCAGTTCTCCAAACTACTCAAAATTTCTGCTACCAGTTCTCCAGAACCTGCTGAATTTCACCCCTGGATTGTAGCCCCAACCAATTGTGCCTTTATGGGGCAACAATTAATCCCAGGGCTGATTGGGTTTAGCTGAAAGCATGATATGCTCACCTGAGCCAGTTAAGTAGGTTATGAAAGAACTAACGAGACTAATTCCCTATTCTGTGAAAACAGGACTGCATCTGGTTGAGTACAACAGCACCTGACAGAGAGGATGGGAAATCCTTTTGGTGATCTGGAGGAAGCAACAATTGAGCCTGCAAAGTGTCTTCTATCAATACTGCAGGCCTTGTTTGGGCCTCTGCAGGAAGGAAACTTGGTACCATGACTTCAAACGAATTTACAAAACAGAAACTCGAGAAAAAAAATCAGAACCAGGACATTTACTTTATTTTTTTTAATAACAATATCCATTAAAAAAAATCAGACATAACTTTCTGAAAACAGCTTTCTACCTCATAATTTCACAGAAATTAGCTTGGAAATATTGTTTTGCCCTTCTCTCTACTCCTGTTTTGATACTCTCACCATAGCAACCCAAAGATGAAGCCAGAAAGTAGTGAAACCTCATTCACTCTCTATTTTTGATACGCTGTATATAAAGAGAGAAGGTTGCTCCAAAAACAGTAATTGAGGGGTGGGGGGGACATGGTCAGCCCCTTCGTACCAAGTCAATCTTTTCAGTCCCTAGTCTGCATTCTTAGGTTCTGTCTCTCCCAAATAAAAAGGATGTTGGTTGTGGTTTTTAAAAAATGTTGGGTTTTCCGTTAACATGGCACAGAGTAGGAAAGTATGGGCAGTGACTCCTACTGTAAACCCATCACAACCCAAAAATTCATTTGTTCCCAGAATTTCTATTTAACCTTTGCTTCTCTGCCGACAATTACACCAAACATATTTTGCCTCTCGTGTTTGTCCAGTCTTGGTCCGTACCAAGCAACAGATGAAGAAAAATGAGGAGGATATTCAGAAGCAACTATGTTGTGGAAGGAAAGGGAGTTAGTTGCACTTTCTGCTTCCTGTTCCTTTGCCAATTCTACAGCCTCTCTACCTTTCTACTGGAAAGGTATCCTGTTGTTGGGAGTCTAGGTGTCTCCCAGGGGAGAAAAGTGGAGGTTTGATTTTAGAGGACCCAAAGAGGTAGGAGAACAGAAAACCTAAAATACTTCCCATTCCTTTGATGAGGAAATCACACCACAAAAATGCTGGAGCCCCAAAGTTCCAATAAACTCTTTCCTGGCTATTCCTTCCTCCTTATAAAGCTAATTTTTCAGGGGAGTGCATTTGTTCCACCATCTCATATTGGAGATGGTTATTTATAATTCTGTTGTATGCAGAGTTCTGGAGCAATTCCTACCTCAGCAGTGGTGGGTTGCAGGTGGTAAGCCCTGGTACGGACATACCGGAGCCTGCCCGGAGCACAGGGTTCCATTCTGGTACGGTGCTCCGGAGGGCCCACCCGCTTGCCTGAGCTCTACCTGTCCTTTAAGTCTTTAGCGCTTCCACGCATACGCCTGCCATGTACAGTGCCTGTGCGATGCTCCACTGAGCAGCTGGAGCATTGCAGAGGCTTACAGAGGCATCACAGGCAGGTACGATGCATGCGTGCGCCACGCGCATCCATGTGGGTGATGCCAGGCCCGTTCCAACCGTACCAGTTGGAACGGGATCCAGAACCCACCACTGTACCTGAGGCACAATATAACTGAGGGATTGGAGCAGCAAAAGCAGCAGAGCTAGCAGGGAACAAAAATCCAAAATTGTATGGAAGGAACTGGAGCACCTCTCACCCAATACAAGTCTTTTTATGCCCCTTTGAGATTTTTTTTACAGTTCTATTCAGCGTCTCCCACTGGCATGAAAGTGTGCAGTGGCCTAGACACATCAAGAAGGAACCATTCGTGGTTCCATATTGAAGAGTCTCCCCCCTTCCCTGCTCACTTCAGGAGTTAAAGTAGGGCAAATACAGTCATAAACTTTTCCTGACAGTTACATGAGCTTTGAGAAGCTGCACCAGCTCATTCCTGGTTGGCAGTAATACTGGTGGGCTCACCTCACTCTCCTATTAGCAGTACTCCTTGCCTTTCAGCACTACCGAGTTAATAAATGTAATTGCTGACTAAGAAATTAGACCCTTTAAGAAAAAGTCACCAAAAAAACCCCAAATAAACATGGTTTGCTTTAAATAGTAGTTCTGTAGAAAACCTCCACTCCAAGTGCTCTTGGCCTGGCCTCTTGACAGATGCTGCATCCAGAAGGCTACCTGTAGCAGTAGAAAAACTGTGCTGGGTCATGCTGTGGAGTCCAGTGGCTGCTGCTTCCTGCTTAAAGAAGACCAGGAGGAGGAGGAGTCTAGCTGATGGCCGAGCTGGTGCTTAGTCTTTGGGTGTCTTCTTGCCGTGTGAATTCCACATGCCACGCTTGGAATGGTAGTAATGGTAAAAGTTCCTGAGTCGCAAACGTTCTACCTCTAACCCACTTTGAAGCACCCTAGAAACAATGGGAGTAAATCAGGCGATGGAAGGGAAAAGAGAAAGACAGGAGACAGAAAGATCACGAGTTAGCTTTACCAAGGAAACATCAGCTACAGATAACACATTCACACATAACAGGAATATATCTTCACACGTATGGATTATCTGGTATGATTTGGAGCTAGTTCACAAGCTGCATCTGGTGCAGGAACGTCCAGTGCTATCAGACCTGGCCTGAAAAAAATCTGGATGACCCCCTAGTTGCCATCTAATGATCATCAGATCATTTATACTGATACTAGTATCCCCAGATATTAGGGATACTAACTTGGACTGTGGAGCATCAGGCCTTAAACTATTTCTGTCCATGTCTGACTGGGCCTCATTTGTTAAACTTGGTTCCATTTATTTGCTGCTTATCCTGCCATGGGGCTTGAAATGAAGACATTTGTCTCTTAAGACCTAATTGGTTTCGAATCTGAATATTTGAAATAGTGCCTCTTCCAATATAAATGGGCTCATATGCGTGAAGATAAATGTGGCCAGCAAGATCCTGTATATGACCTTACATATACAGTAGGTATTTCTCACACAGTATGTGATTCATATCCCCTCCTGAGCCAAGGTGGCGCAGTGGTTAAATGCAGCACTGCAGGCTACTGCTAGATCAGCAGGTCAGCGGTTCAAATCTCAGCGGCTCAGGGTTGACTCAGCCTTCCATCCTTCCGAGGTGGGTAAAATGAGGACCCAGATTGTTGGGGGCAATATGCTGACTCTCTGTAAACCGCTTAGAGAGGCCTGAAAGGCCTATGAAGCGGTATATAAGTCTACTGCTATTGCTATTGCTCCTCAATTATAGCATTCTCCCTATAGAGGTAACATACACTTGGCAGCTTGTAATAGATTTAGTCACTTGTGTGGTACATACTGCCCCAGTATTTTTAAACAGTAATGCCCCACATTTAAATGTTATTAAATAAATTATAAATGTGTTGATGTGTATTGGTATTGATACATCTAGCTGCATAGAAGTTAAAATGTTGAACCTACTGTTTTTCCAGTTCTTATTGTACATTGTCTCTTTCAATAGGAAATTTATCAAGACTATTTCATACTTTAAGAAGACCTCACTAAGGACAGGATTACATTTAGAAGTAAACACAAATGATGGGTACATCAAATCAAACAGCTAAGGCTATAATCCTCTGCCATCTTTATTAAATTCTATAGGATTAATTTCCAAGCAAACATGCATACTCAATCTGAGCAAACCTGTTGCCCTGCATAACATTTTGGGCGGTGCCCTCATTGGTTATTCTGGGATTCTGGAACTCCTTTTCTCAAGATTTGACAAAGTCTCAACTCAAACCATTTCCAGCGGGCAAAACAAGACTGTTTGATCTACCTAGGGACATGCAGGAGTCTGTGGTTAGTTGAGCATCTGACTTACACATTGTTTACATTGTGAATATGCACTGCCTTTACTTCAAAGGGACTAGTTTCCTCCCCCCCCCGACCCAATAATTTATTTTCAGAATGGGAGATTGCCTTTGATTTATCGAGAATAGAAGAAAGGAAACAGTAACCTTACTGTGGGAAAGAATGTATGTGGTTGGAGAAATACTGTATGTATGAATTGCTTTGGGCACAGACAACAAAAATAAGCCATGGTGTGGACTTCTGGGGGGGCGGAGCCTGTCGCCGAGGAGGGCTCAACCGAGCTCTCTCAGAGATCTGGTCTGTATATCTAAATAAGATCATAGATATTACCCCTTTTTGGCTATAAAGGGGCAGGGAGTAGCTCTGTGGTTAGGGTCTATTCGTAATTCACAGCCTTTTTCTTTTTTTTTTGGCTGTGGATAGAGATTAGATCCAGCGTGAGCGGAACTTTTATCTCCAGCCAGTTCTTCTCAGCTGCCTTTTTTTGCAGCCCTAGACAGGCGATCCCCCCCCCCAGGACAAAGCAAAGTTGTTTGAAGCTAGGATTAATACGGGCGGGTCCCACTCCTGTGAGATTTATGCTTTTATTACTATCTTAAATACCAGCACCATTTGTCTTAGAGGCTTCTTTGTTTAAACGGACTTCAAAATGGCGATTTCTCTCCGTTGGTGACTGATAGGGGATGTACGTAGCCGGTTTTACTTTCCTGCAGACCGCTCCTTAACAAAATAACTTTTTTTGGTTTTTTTTTGGAAACAGAGGGGAGCGAAAGCGCTGTTTATTTGTTTATTTATAATGGCACCCAGGTCAAAATCGAAGCGTCTCTCTACAAATGTGCCTAAAGAATCTGTGAATGAGCTTAAAGAATTTACACTGGAATCGCAGCCCTTGTCTCCTACGCCCTCTACTGGAGAATTCTTAACACAGGAATTTTTTTTTCAAATGTTTAATGATTTTAAACAAGAAATTAAGGAATTTGTATTGGAGCTATATGGTGATTTAAAGTCTAAAATTGACCAAATGAAGGCGAATACGTTTGCAGCCGTGTCTGCCCTGTCAGATTATACCGCTGAAATAGAGAATAAATTGGAAAGTTTGGAGGAGGCTAATTCTAATTTGACTACTAATATTCAAATATTACAACAAAAAATTAGAGACACCCAAGAACAGCTCGTTATGATAAACTTTAATAAGAAGGCATTCGCAATAAGAGTCAGAGGATTCCGCGAAAAGGAGCGAGAGAATCTGAAACAGACCTTTGTTGAAGCCCTCAGCCATGCGGTGGGAAGCCCGGGACTTAACTTTGATTGGCAGATTCGGAAAATCTATCGCCAGAATTCGTTGGTAGCGGAACAGCGACAGCTCCCGAGGGACATAATCATATATTTCTCCACAAAAGAATCCAGAAACGCGATCATGCAAAAATTTTACAATAATAGATTGAGAGTTGATGGCCAGGACTTGACTGTCTTCAAAGAAATACCTTTCCAGATGTTAAAGGCAAGAAGGGACTATACCTTTTTAACTAAAGAGCTTAGAAATCATCAGATTCAATATAAATGGGAGGCCCCAGCCGGCATTACGGTCACATTTGAGAATCAAAGACTTCGTCTCAATTCTGTTTCGGAGGCTCGAGATTTCTATTACAAGACTTTGAAGGCGGGACTTCCTAATTCACTTGGAAAAGAGGAGAGACAAGCCGAAGGAGAAGGCAAGCAACAGACCACATGGCTGCAAGATGGAGGGGGTAGCTCCCCCTCCCTCGGAGAAGCAGAAAAGCGGAGTTTGAGGATTTAGACATTCTAAAATATTCACCAAAGTTGTGGATTGAATGGGGGTTTGCGACCTCTCTCCGGCAGAAAAGCGGAATGTATTGGTGGGGTGATACTGAATGTATATATGTAAAATGCATGCAGAATGATTTACGTTGTTTAAATTTTGTTAGAAGGGAAAGTTTGAAGAGATTATTTTAAAATAGAAGGTAAACTGATTCTTGTTGAAACTATTATTTGAATATGTGGAATGATCTATGCTATTTAATTTTTATTAGAAGGGAAAGCTTGGTGAAATTATTTTGAGCTAGATTTTAAACTAATGTTTGTATAAATTTGATAGTGGCAAATATTAGAGAAGCAAGGGATGAGGGTAAAATGCATGCGGAATGATTTACGTATATTGGTGGGGTGATACTGAATGTATATATGTAAAATGAATGCAGAATGATTTATGTTGTTTAAATTCTGTTAGAAGGGAAAGCTGGATGACATAATTTTAAAACGGAAGGTAAACTGATTCTTGTTGAAAGTATTATTTGAATATGTGGAATGATCTATGCTATTTAATTTTTATTAGAAGGGAAAGCTTGGTGAAATTATTTTGAGCTAAATTTTAAACTAATGTCTGCATAAATTTGATAGTGGTAAATATCAGAGAAGCAAGGGATGAGGGCAAAATGCATGCGGAATGATTTACGTTGTTTAAATCCTATTAGAAGGGAAAGCTGGTCGGGATCAATTCAAGATAGAATGCAAACTGATTTTTGTGTAAAGTAATACTTGATCCACGCTGCTTAAACTTTACTAAGAAGGGAAAGTTTGGTCAGATTATTTTGAATTATTGTTTGAAATTAAGGTTAAGAAAGGGAAAGTTTGATTATTCTTCTATAAAGTAATATTTGAATATGTGGAATGATCCACGCTGCTTAAATTTTACTAGAAGGGATTATTTTTGAGTTAGATTGTATATTGATGTCTATACAAATTTGGATAAATGTTTATCTGAATACAAGGTTAAGGAAGAGGAATGGGAGAGTCTACAGGAGGTCGGGGTAAATAACAAAGAAGCAAGAGACGAGAATAAAATATAGATAGAATGACTTACACTATTTAAGCATATATAAAGATGGGGGGCTGAGCTTAACACAAAGAGTTTCTTTTTTTTTCTTTTTTTTCCTTTTTTGGTTTTTTTTTTTCCTTTAATATATTGCTTTTATTTTTAATCCATATGAATATAAGATACTTTAGATAGAAGGCAGTGCCAGGTGTGGGCCCTGGGAAGTCGGGAGGAGTAGGGATGGGGATTTATGGGGGGTGGGTGGGTGGGTGTTAACATAGTCTCAATAAGAACAAGAATGCACTTATATACGGTTGTTCTTTTTTTTTTCCTTTTCTTTTCTCTTTTCTTTCTTTAAATTTTTTTTTCCTTGGTTTATTTTACTTTTTATTAGATTATAATAAACAACACTTGAATAAAGGCATACACCAAGGAGGGAGGTAGAGGGAAAGAGGAGGGAGGAGTAAGGAAGGAGTAAGGGGAATGTAAGGAGGGCGTGTTGGGAGTAAGGGGAGAAGGAAGGTTTGAGGGGAAAGGGAAGTAGGAGGGGAGAGTTAGAGGGAGGAAAGGAAAGTTGGAGGGGGTAGATGGGGTGTATGGAGGATGGAAGTGTCAGGTGGGGTTGTGAATGATGAGTTGTGTTTTTTTTTTGTTTTTTTTATTTTCTTATAGCAAATACCCTGTATATAAGTGATTGTAAAATGGAATGTGAAAATGAATAAAATATATTTAAAAAAAATAAAATAAGCCATGGTGTGGAATACTGGGAGTTGAAGTCCATGTGTCTTAAAGTTGCCAAGAATGGGAACCCCTGCTCTAGAGCTTGTATAGTTGAAGGAGAAACCAAGAGAAGTTGAGAAGACAATGCAACCAAGAGGGTATATAGGGTGCCTTTTGTACCTGATTGAAAAGCTGGGTAAAAATAAAACAATGTGCTAGTTTTCTGGGGGGAAAATTGTGCTAGCCCCTACTGGTGTATTAGATCTTGGAGAAGAATCCCAGAATATGCCAACATTCAAACTAGTTATTGTGGCATAATAATTTTCTCTTCTCTGAAAGGATTCTCTTCTTCTTTTCAGTCTATATACAGGCAGTCCTCGGCTTATGACCACAAGTGAGACCAGAATTTATGTGCCTGTGAGAAATTTGTTAAGTGAGTTTTGTCCCATATTTCAAATTTTTCTTGTCACATTTGTTAACGGAATCACTGCAGTCATTCAATTAGTAATACGGTTCTTAAGTGAATCTGTCTTCCCCATTGATTTTGCTTGTTGGAAGGGTGCAAAATGGGATCATATCACCCCAGGACACTGCAACGGTCGTAAATGTGAGTCAATTCCCAAGCGTCTGAATTTGGGTCACATGACCTCAGGGACGCTGTAATTTTCATGTGAAAGATGGTCATAAGTCACTTTTTTCAGTGCCACTGTAACTTCAAAGAGTCACTAAATGAACTGTTGTTAGTCAGGGACTACCTGTATACCACTTTCCTGGGTCAGTTCTACAGGGTAGAAATTCCGGCTCAGAATATAGCAGCTACAGTAGTCATAAAGTCGAAGAATTTAGAAAAAAATAAATACAAATTCAGAATCTGAATATATTTGCTTGCAAGTCTAATTTAAACTGTTGATCCTGGCTGTTACAGCCTAAAAATCATGCTGAGATGGGCGGCAATAAAAATGACTGACTGACTGACAAAATTGCAATCTTATGACTGCAGGATGCTACAAATGACTGTAAAGGTACCCATGTTGCTGAGCTCCTGAAGTTTGGCCACATGACAATGGGGGTCCCCTGACAACCAGACCTTTGAATGTGGGTTGTAACTAGCCCCAGGGTACATCTGTTTTAACTTTGAACAGTTGGTGAGTTGGTCATAAGTTGAGGACTGCCTGTATTGTCCTGGATTGCTTTGCTGACCAGCAGCAAGTAAATAAAATGAAAAAGATAAAAGACAAATACTTGGTTCTTTGGCTGAATCAATCAAAGGGAAATGTACCCTATCCCAAGCCCAAGGGAAAACAGAGATAGCCCCCAACTGTTCATTTAATTATGGTTCAAAGTTACAATGGCCTTGCCAAAATGGCTTGTGACCCCTGCTCGCACTTATGACCTTATACACACAGTTACATGATTACAATTTTGTCAGTTTCCAGCAAAACAAACAAGCTGGATTTGCTTCATGATCACAGCAATTCATTTAATGACAGTCATAAAAATTATTGTAAAATTGGGTCCAATTTCTTATGACCATGGTGACGTGACCAAAGCTGCAGTCCCAATTATGGCTGTAGGTTGATGACCATCTGAAAGTAAAATATAAGTTAAAAAGCATTCTTGGAAAAACCTGGGAAGACTGGATTTCCCTCTTTGAAGCAAGGGTTAAAAATAATCAAGGGAGGGTGTAGCACTCTAGTTCTCGGGGGGGGGGGGGGGCGGGGGGGGAGAATGGTATCTATGTCACTTGAAAAGGAAATCTTCAATAGGCTAATAGCCTGAAGGCATTTTTGCACAGGCTTCAAACGCATTTTAGATTTTGCTTGCAAGCCCAGGTCTTTTTAAAGTTAGGTTTCACAACTTCTAGTCCACATATAATAAAAGCAGACAGCACAGACTTGCTGGGAGAGAGAAGGGTGGTGATGGGGAGGGAGAAGAATGTACTTCAGTTTGCCCTTGCCTATTGAAAATTGTAGCTCATTGTGTCTTAGAACAGTAGAAGTGGAAAGCATTGCTTGCAAATAATTTAATGATCCTGCAGATGTAAAAGCAAATATATAGATAGTCATCAATAGAAACCTCTCTGCCTAATATTCCTAGCTATTTGTTCAGGTAAAAAAAATAGTCTGGTTTTTCTTGTGATCAACAGAATTCCAAAATGGGCCAGAAGAGATCTGGGGAGTTTATAGAGAGTAGCCTCACCTGTCCAACAGCTCCCAGTCTTCCCCGCCCCAGCGGTCCCGAAACTCTTCTGTGTTCATCCCCCCAATACGATCAAAGTCAGACTTATAGATCCCAAAGAGGCCAAAGCCATTTACTTCCCAGTAGCCTGAGAAAAGACAAGCCAAGAATTCTTTGTTCAGGTTTGTTATGGAAAGCATCAAAAGCTTGAATGGTCCTGTTTGGATCATAGCACTATGTCCCGTAATGGTAGCAAATGACATTATCTCATGTACATACGAAAGACATGAGGAGGTAACATTTGCTTGAACCAATTTAGGGTAGGGGAAGGATACACCAATTTAGGGTACACCAGCTTCATATGTCCCTTGTAATTGTACTTTTGCTCAGATCAAATTGGTTTCCAATTAGTAAAGAATTGGCTCCATAATGAATGTTGTCACTCACTTATTAATGAACAAAATGCTGGAAGAGTATGCATGTACCTTCTTATTCAAAATAATTTTCTAATGGGTCTATACACAATAGGTATAATTGCCTGCTATAACATGAGGATTTATGAGAAACAGTTTTGGGAATAGAAAGAAGATAAACACATCCAGGTTGGGTATAATCATTCAGTCTTCCTGATACAGTATAAAATGGCTTTCCTATTGCATTCTTCCCGAAAGTTTTGTTTGTTTATACAATATTTCATGTGTTTCCCATTCCTAACAGTCCAGTTGGCTCACAATGAGATAAAAGCTATAGACAAACACGTATCATATTTTTTGGAGTATAAGACGCATCGGAGTATAAGATGCATCATGATTTGTAAGAGGTAAATTTAAAAAAAAGGACTTTGCACTCTGCAGGCCTCCCAAACCCTCGGCACATCTTGGTTTTTTTGCAAAAAAAAGGGGGAAATGCAGAGCTTTGGGAGGCTTGTAGAGTGCTCCTGGGGGTTGGGGGGCAAAAATGGTCCATTTTTCCTCATTTTTGCCCTCCTCAGCCCCCAGGAGCACTTTGCAAGCCTCCCAAACCCTCTGCACATCCATTTTTGCAAAGGGAGCAGGGTTTTGGTAGGCCAAAAATGCTGTACTCAATGTATAAGACGCACACAGATTTTCAGCCTCTTTTTTGGGGGGGAAAGGTGCATCTTATGTTCTGTAAAATACAGCAATAAACAACACCATAAAGTTAAATGATAAAATATTTCCTCTCTGGGTCAGCTAACTTCAACTCAACTCCATCTTCTTATCCAAAGTCTATTGGAAAAACATTGTCTTGATTCCTTTCTGAAGATAACAAGGGAGGAGTCAACTGTTCAAAAGGGAGGGGCTGCCACCAGGGAGGCCTGTTTCCTCCTCGTGAGGGAGAGGTTCTCCACCTGTTCTCCTGCCTTGTAGAAAGTGAGAAGGTAAACTTTACCTCAGTCACATGATCCCAATGTTATTGAGGGTCTAAGTCACAAAAGATTTTAACAAAACTAACGCTTTGAAATTGTATCCAAAAGTCTACTAGCAACTGGTGCAGCTCCCTACATTTTTTTTTCTTTTGCACCTTCGAGTTACTCTTGACTCTTGGCAGTTGCTTGGACAAGTCCATGAAGTTTTCTTGGCAGAATTGTTCAGAAATGCTTGGCTATCGTCATCTTCCTGGACTTAAGAGAGAGTGACTGGCTCACTCATTCCAGGGTGCAAGGCATGGAATAATGGATTTAAGTTACCATGAGGCAGATTCTGACTAAATGCTAGAAAGAAGCCTTCCTAACGATAGGCACAGAGGTCAATTATCCAGTGGGGTGGTGATCTCCCTTCCATGATGGAAAACAGTTGACTGTGTTCAACCAGTGGCTGGACAGACATCTCTCTGTGATGTTCTCATTTGGATTCCTGCACTCAGTAGGGGCTAGACTCCAAAGTGGTTTTTATAGATGTCCTTGTCTCTTTCTCCACATCCAGAAGAAGCACAACTAAAGTATGCAAAACAAGTAATTGCATTCTCTTTTTGGGATGCATTTTTATTTCATTGTGCTGGTGCACTTTTGTTTTTGTGTTTTTATGATTAGTTGTAAACAGCTTTGAGCAACTGGAAAAGCATATGTAAATATTTTAGTCAATGGATCAATCTATAAAAATAGCAGAATCTAATTTTATTTAAAATACAATGTTGACCTTCTCCAAGGATAAAATGTCATTAAGTCTAATGTATTCGTGTTATTTATATACCAAAGGTATGCCTATTTTATTTCTCATTAGAATGTACCTGAAAGAGGCTTGTAAGCCATTCTTTACAATGTGAAAGGAAAACCTTCCCATTCTGTTTCCCCCACCCTCATCCTCCTGTCGATAGTATCCATATCGAAAATATTAGGAGATATGACTATATTTGTCACCAACATCTATTTTATCTATTTCACTTTTGCAGGCTAGAAATGAATTATCTCTATTCAAATGTCATACAAGACTTCTTCCCCCTGGATGCTTGTCTAAACATCAGGGAAATTCCATTTCTGATCCATTATGGAAAAGAATATAGAAAGTGGGGAAAGAAATAGACTTAATGATAATTGTACTCAAACTATATCAGAGACAGGGAATTTGTAACCTTCTAGATTTGCTGAACTACAAGTTCCAGCAGCCCTAGTCAAGAGTGATCAAAAGGGAGGGGTACTGGGAATAGGAATTTAGCAACATCTGGCACAGATTTTGGCCTCTGGTCTAAATCTTTCCTATGTTGCCTTCTCTGCAAAGACAATGCCCCTGGAGAAGAAGTCATCTACTTCATATTTCCAAGAATAGTTACAACTATGAAACAGAATTTTACGAGATGAAAATTAGGCAGAAAGGAATGTCTACTGCACAGAACTCAGATGATCCTGAAGACTTTAGAGAATAAGCATATGGCCCCATTTATACAATAATAAGTCATTAATAGCAACAATATGGTACATATTTTAAAAAGAGTACACTTCCTCTCAGCTCTTTTCACTAAAACAGCCACACATATGCTGACGGCTTTCATTGAGCAGCCACACTTGTCAGTGTTATCATTTAGTGCTTTTTATTTCAAAACCACTTAGTGGAGGCCTCTTGAAGGAACGGACTAGCCAGGATTTCCCGTTCTGTGCCTGAAAATGCTACACCAATTCATAAGCAATAGTTTCCCAGTAGCAGCAGAGGTACCTTACCGTTGGGTTCTCGTGGAGAGCTCCCACAGCCCAGCCTCATGACAATGGGTGCATAGGCCAGCTTTCCCTCCACGCAGTGTTTCCGGATGCTGTCCAGAATATTGAGGGGAAAGTGAATGTGCAGGTCACAAAGGAATACAATACTGCTGCCATCCTGAGGGATGAAAGAACATCATAGGCAGGCCATGAGTGTGGGGACAAAGTAGACATTCAACACCTCCCACTCCTCAGGAAGACCCACTCACTTCTCCTTGGGTCTCACCTCTATGGCGTCCACCCCGGCCTGTAAACCCGCAGAGCGCTCAAAGTTCCCTGTACGTTTCAAATACTGGTACCTGTAAAGGAATGGCAAGAAGTAAAGACACAGAGATGGGGGAGGCCAGCGGGAAGCATAGTCCGTTCAGCAAAATGGCTCTAAATAGCAGAGGTTTCCCCAGTATCAAGGAAGTGGCTACAAATGAAGAAGTGATTATTCTAGTTGGAGGAGAGCATATGACAGTCAAGAAGAGGACATGCAAGAAAGTTGAGCATTTTAACTCTTAACTTTTAAACTTTTCAGCCAAATGTAAATAAATTCATATCTTATCAAAAGTTCACCAGTAACTTTTTAATCAGTGAACTCTTCAGTTATTTTAAGAAGGAAAGTTCATCATCGACATTTTCTTGCTCATTGTAGAACGATAATTGAAGCTAAGAGACATAAAAACAAATGGATAATTAGGAGCTGGCCCACGAATTCAGAATGAGTTTTCTCAGATGAATTCAGGCGGCATGCTTAACAGGGCATAAATCCTATTTAACTCAGTGGAATTACTTCTATGTTCGTATCCACAGGCTCTTGTTGCAAAGTTTTAAGTCAATCACAGGACCACTCCCTCAGCTCTTCTGGCTTTTCATTACAGTTGTTTATTATTACATTCCTTATCCGTCCCTCCCCACCCTTTTTGGTTTAGACTGTCAATAGGAGGGCAAGGAGCCTCTTGCTTCTCACTGCAGAGAATAGGCAAGGATGAAGTAAGGGATATTGTCACCCTCTCTGCTTCTTCTCTGCTCTTTTCTTTTTTCTTTTTAGAAAAAACCCTAAAAGTGATTGACCCTTAAGTTGCCATACTCTCAAATGGGTGGCTAACTGTTTTGTGCCAACTAGGGCTTTTGAGCAATAGCAATAGTACTTAGACTTATATGCCACTTCACAATGCTTTAAAGCCCCCTCTAAGCAGTTTACAGATCTAGTCTATTGCCCCCAACAATCTGGGCCCTCATTTTACCCACCTTGGAAGGATGGAAGGCTGAGTCAACCTTGTCTCTGCATGCTCAAGCTGGGTTATAAAATCACAGTCATAGCTGTCTTTCTTCTTTCCTTAACTCTATATTAATCCTGGGGACAAGCTCCATATAATAGTGGTGACTTCAAGCTGATTATCCTTTAATTTTTTATATCTTTTAGGTTCTTAAGTGGTTCAGTTTCCTTCAGTTATATCTGCCTATTGGCTTTTGGAATAATTATATCAAAAACATTTAGCTGAAGTATAACTAGCTGTTTATTGATACACTGATTATTTATCCTTTTCAATGAATGGGATTTATCAAAGTTGTTTTGGGAATTCTTTTGGCTGAATAAAAGGTGAGATATGCATCCACTGTTTTCAGTGAGGTTCACTTCCTAGTACATATGTTCATGGCATCGCTTTAACCTACCAATAAAACTGATTAAAGCCTGCAGCTCTAGAAATGCTATCTGCTTATTAATTTATCATCTTGATATTTAAAATAGTTAATAGAATTAAGAACTCATTCAAATTTAATAGAGTGAAGGTATTAACTAGAAACACTACACACACACACACACACACACACACACACACAGACATCTTTGAACTCTGTATAGCTGTGTTGTTATTGTTATTTATTTTTTATATACACAAGCACTGGTTCATTTGTGCTGTTATCCTTTGCTACTAAAGCCTCATTCCCCTACACACTGAAGAAAACAGGTTATTTGCAATGAAGTGGCAAGTTTAGAGAGGGAATTGAGCAGATTTTATTTAAAAAAACTTTCCATCTCCCTAGTGGTTAACTGAACTTACCATATGTTGCACAGAAAAGTACTGGGCAACGTTTGCAGTCATTAAAAGAGGTTTGGGAGTTTTAAGATTTAGCGGTTGAGGACTTAGGGAGAACCGTCGGAAATGGTTCTGAAGCTTTCATCACTGCTTGGGTTACCTGGGCAGGTGAGCCTCCTGAAGTGCTTTCTCCACATTCATGTCGTCACTATCAAAATCCACCAATATGATATTGAAGTTGGCATCCTTGGTGTTCAGAAATAGGCTGGCCATATCTGAGATGAACTGCTGTACCCAGCGTGCTTGGTTTTTCACTGCAAAATATGAACAGGGTTTTTTGTCATTTTAACACAAAAACTCAATAGAGTATTCATGGGGAAACATTCCTCTAATTAAAAGCTTCAATTATCTTTATGGACACACAATAGCAAGGGCATATGGACAATTCTCAGCATAGGTTTCAATCATGACTTCAAAAGACTTCAGAAGTTTCTAGCCCATAGAAATTCAGTATTTGAACATTACATTCTTCTAAGAGCAGAAGGAAAGAATTATATAGTGAAGACATGCTAATATAGGTAAGCACCCAGGGGTGGGCTGCTGGGGGTTCGCAGGTGTTCGGGAGAACCTCTAGCTGAGATTCGATGCAGTTCGGAGAATCCCTAAATCCCACTCCTGGCTGGCTCTACCCACCCTGCCCCTTCCCTCCCAGGAGTCCCCACATGGCCCATTTTGGATGCAGGTGAGTGCAGGACATGCATGGAGGCTTGGAGAGGGCGAAAAATGGGCCTACTGAAAGTTTGTGAAGGCCAGAAACTAGCACCTTCAGAGCCTGGGGAGGCTGTTTTCACCTCCCCGGAAGCGCAAGAAAAGCCTCCAGAGCCTGGGGAAGATGAAAATGCCACCCCCCCAGTGCCGTGGTACAGGAGGCCGACTAGGCTATGCTCACCTAACAACCGGGCAGAGAACCCGTCATTAATTTTTTTAAGCCCACCTCTGTAAGCACCAATATAATTTCCTTATCACCTATTGATCAGTGCAGCTTTGCTCCTTCTGTAGCTTTGTTGTAGAATATGGGATTTATCAATCCAAGCAAAAACACATAATTTAAGATCTGGGATACAGTAATTCTTTATTTGCTACTCTTCTTTCATGGTGTACAGAGATTAGCTTGGGAGGGACAGATCTTACTTATTTTATCCTTCTCTCATTTCCTTTCCACATAGAGCATAGACAAGAGTTTCCTTTCATAATTTCTCCATTTCTTGTCAAGAGGGTCCCAAAGGAACAACAATGAGGTAGAAGTAAATTCATCTCTGGTCAAAAATCTCAAGCATGGCTCTTTCTTTTGCCTGACTTTTTTTTTAAAAAAAAATACGAAGACAAAATGAAAAAAGATTGCTAATTATGTCCATGCAAAATATATACATGCCAAATCTTTTCCTATTAAGCAAATTATTGATTTTTTTAAAAACCCTGAAAATTCCACTTATCCAGAAGTAATAGCAGGATAAACAGAATATTTGTGTATTCAAAGACAGGTTTCTTTTCCAAACTACTTTCAACCCCAACCCAACTATAGTGGGTCTCCGGTTTTGTTTTGCCCTCTGCCTCATATGTCATGCCATCTCTGCTGGGAAAAGTAGCCTTTCAGCCCTGGGATAAAGGGATTGAATCGCTTACCTGGGACGACAAAATGTACCATAACATCATGCCTCCAGCTGAGCCGCAAAGGTCGGCAGAGGATGGGTTTTCCATACAGAAGACTCCAGGCACTAGGTGGTGGTTGAGATTGAGTGGACACAGTTGCAGGCCCTTCAGGGTTGACTTCAGTGCTGTCCTCTGACTTGCCCTGGTGGAGCAGGACATAGATGTATTCTGAAAGCCGGACTGTTCTCTGGCCCCTCTCCATCAGCTCTAACTCCATCAGATAACGGTTGCCTCGGGCTGTGTCTCGCCGCTTCTCAACATTAATAATTCGCAAGAGGGTGTAGATGCTGGGGAGTGGAAGGACAGAAAGCTCTCATATGGAATCTTACAAATACACAAATATACAAATGTAACCATTTCCCCTAGAATAGTACACCTAATTGCTGAATGGAAGGGTGAAGGGGAACCTCACACCGCCCTTATCCATTCTGGAGATCATACCTCCCTTCACATAATTCTCTTCCATTCTTACCCGCCATTCTTCTCATTGAGTTTCTCCATATACTGAGCCACCACATCTACCACCTCGCTCTCACTCAGCTGCAAGTTTCCCGAAACGTTGCACCTCAGATCATTCCAGTCTGAACGGAGCAATTCAAAGTCAACAGGGCTGACACTAAACGTCCTTTGCCAATTGATGGAATCCTCTAGCCAGCTCTGCTGTATCTCAGAGTTTTCATAGCTATAATCAGACACCTCCTCTTCCACTTCTTCCTCCTGGGTCTTCTCAGGGCCTTCAAGCCCCTTTTGTTGAGATTCTGTCTTTTCTGACATATGTAGGAAAGATGTCACTTGCACACCTTCAGACAGCACTACCTCTGAAGAATTGAAATCTAACATAGTCCTTGCTGGAGTGGTGACTTCAAAGTTTTCTTTGCTGAACAGCCCTTCTGCGGGCAAGATTGAGGCACTTGGATGCATCTGCCGCTTAATACTGTCTTTGAAAGGTTGCCTACCATAAAACTGTTCCCATTTTCGGTTGACTTGTAGGCCTTTCCTTTTAGAAATATCTGTTTCCTTGGTGGTATTATTACCAACAAGCGAAGATGTTCTATGGGCAGAGAGAGAAGGAAGTTTGGTGGAGGGAGCAGGGCGACCCTGAGGGATCCTGGAGTTCCATCGCACCTTCCTTGGAGATCTAGGATAGAGGAAGACTCCAGGGAAAACATCTTTCTGTGATGGGGTCTTCTTCTTACTGGGTTGCAACCTGGTCACATATACTTTCTCTGGAGGTTTGTTTGTCTCTTTCTTTGATTGCTTCTCCTTCTTAGGAGTCTGCTGCTTGGTCTTCCCAGCAAAGAAGGGCACAGAAAGGTGAGGCTGGAGGTTGAAAGAGCTGGCTTTTTTTGAAGATGACAATAGTCCCTGATCACCTTCCTTCCTTCCCTTCTCCACATCTTGTGCCCAGTTGAGTGACCGGCCATTGATGATGACATGTTCTCCAAAGGGTGCTGCATTCTCATAAGCCTGGAAGCTCTTAGATGGAGTCTGAGGACTCAGGCTAGGTTCACTGCTTGGTCCTACAGAGACAGGCTGCCTTGTGAAGTCTCCTTCTTCATTAAACTTCTCTTGCTTCTGAAGAAAGCTATCATAGTCCACATTATTCCCGTAATCTTTTGTGGCTAAGGGCCTATCTTTTCTCTTCATTCCAGTGAACACATGGGCACCCAACTCACTGGGGCTCTTGACATCAGGAAAAGGGTCAGTAGGTTCAGGACTATCAGCACCTTCCTCTTCCTCGTCAAGGAAATCTAGGAAATTATTCACAAAGTAGGTCAAACCTTGGAGCGGCATCTGTGATTGGTAGATGACTTATGGGTAGGGAGGTTGTGGCAGACAATGAGACAAAGAACACAGTTTTGAGTCAACAGAGCCTATAAGAGGAGACCGAGAAGAGACTGGGGAAGTAGAAAACAGCAAACATTTAGAATGAGCATAAGCAATTGGAAAACAGCCATAATATTCCTATTTCTTAAGCTCAGCAGCCTCCATTGCTCTGACTGTACGGTAGGGTTGACTTTTTCTTAAATTCAATTTCCATGAATCCTAGACAGCATGGCTAATGGTGAGGGATGATGAATGAGGCAGTATAACAACATCTGGGGGTGTGTAACAGACAAGTTGTCCCTCCCTGTTCTATATAAGATACTTGATGAAATAATGAAAAACAATAGCCTTATGACCTTCATTTACCTGTACTATTGTTCTTCCCTGTTTCTAGTCTATTCTGGCTAACAAACTATTTTGGGTCAAAAAATAAACGTACAAAATTACTGTGCACAAAATAAAAAAATACATACTATGTAGATTTCCATTATTTGTTTTAAATGCAGAGTTTTTATATTTTGGGGATAGAACTAGGAATTTGAGTGATAGTTTCCTTGGTCTGTTTCCAACCAGAAACATTAAGATATTTTTTCTCTCCATATAATTAACAAAGCCTCTCTCTCTCTCTCTTTTTTTTTTTTAGAAGAATCAAGGCTATATTTTGCAGAGGCTAAAGGTGTAATATTCTTGCTACTGCAAACCAGATTTAGGTTAGGAAAAGTACTGATTCCATTTTAAGTCAAGCAAAATATTATTCTCAGAATTAACAGTATCTAGATTGCAAAAATTACTTCCTTGATTGGGACAGCTTTTAGAAATCCAATGTCACAAAGATATAGGGAAGAACAGAGATCAGTGAGCTGCTGAAGGTACAGGGAGTTCTTGAGTTATGATAGTAATTGGGACTATAATTTTAATGGCTAAGTGATGTGGTCATTAAGTGTTGTCCTGCTGGACAACGGGGGTTGGACTAGATGGCCTCCAGGTCCCTTCCAGCCCTGGATTGCTGTACTCTTTCAAGGTATCCTTTGAAGCTGCATCTAGTGCCAGGTTGGTGTCCTTTCTCCTTCTCCTTCCCCCCCCCCCAAACCGGCAGGAAAAAAAATACTTTAAAAAGCGGAAAAAAGTTTCCAACAATCGCGTGGCTCACAGCTGAACCCCACGATCCTCAAAAGCTTTTTTTTTTTACTACCAGTTCACAGAACCAAGGACAATCATCCCTACCGGTTTGGCCGAACCAGGCGGATTTCACCCCTGCTTCTGTGCTCAGGCGGTACTGTATGCCTTTAATAAGGCCTCTTGAGAATCTGCTCGTGTATAGCCAGCAGGATGTGCACAAAACCAATATGTTCATTTTATACGTATATATATATATAAGAAGAACTGATTTTCAAATTAGCTTTCTGCATTCAGAAATCACCCCAAAACACAACCTGCCACAGATGGAAATTTAAGCTCTGCAAGTGGATAGTTCAAAAAATATCACAACAAGTCCTGCAAGTGGATGGTATTATTATAATACTGCTGATAGCCCAGGATTCAATAGCTGCTTATAAAATAGGTTAAAAACTAAAAAGGGCTCTCTGATTGGCTGGAAGAAGCTGGATCCTGGGAATACTCACTATCAGGATTCAGGAAGAGGAAGGCTCTCTGGTGTAGATCTTCCTCCTCTTCATCCATTTTCATGTACTTAGAAAAGCCAAATCTGCAGGTAAAAAGAAAAAATGTTTCAGACAGTGTATGTATACATACACAAACCCTCACACAATCTGTCTTGCTCAAATATAGCTAAGGGTCTTGGCCTCCCTTATCCTATTTTTCACAGATTCTAGAAGGGCATTTTAAAGACTTATAAATATTGCAAGGGTAGGTTTTTGTGAGTCACAGTCTGTTTCATCAGATGTCTGGGGTAGTCTGCTACATACATTTACTCACCTGGATGCACCATGGTATTGAAGGACAGAGAGAGTTGTTGAAACTGTGTTTCTGAACACTTAGGTAGAAAAGAACACAATGCACATTGGTGAAATATATTAGTAAGGAGCAAAGCATGGGAAAGGTAAGACCCAATTTCAATGCTGATGTCAGAAAGCACTCATAATATTTAAGTCACAGAAATCTGTACTGGTTGTACATGACTCAGTTGTAATTAAAACTGACTCAAGTATCAGGAGAGTGTCATGCCGAGGTGTGTCAAGGGACCCCAATCCTCCTCTAAGCCTTCTCCATGGGGTTCACACCTGTCCTGCAAATGGGGCCTTGTAGAAATATAACCATAAATGCAGAAATTTTTTCACAAGCTGGAACCTGAACGGATTAAAATCACAGCTCATGTGTGACTCATGTAAAGGCTCATCCCTGCAATTGTTGATAGACAAGAAGTGGGACTCGACAGCATATGTAACGTGTCATGAAGTTGCTTCTCATCCAAAGGTTATTTTAATCAGTTTTTTAAATGACAGAGTAGGGCTGTGGGCATCTTCTACAGGGCATCATGATTAAGTGGGACAACTTGCTTCCAGAAGTTGTGAATGTTCCAACACTGAAAGTTTTAAAGAAGAGATTAGACAACACATTTGTCTGAAATGGTATAGATTTTCCTGCCTAAGCAAGGGTTTGGACTTGAAGACCTCCAAGGTCCCTTCCAACTCTTCTCTCCTCTCTCTCCTTCTATTCCTATTCCTACCACATTTCTATTTCTATTCTACGGATGGCAATGCAAATATGGCTAAGATAAATTGGGATATCTGGGAAGGGAAAGAGAGGCAAATCATAAAAGAATGGGTCAACAGTATTTGACCTCTAGCCTTTCTATCATTATGTGTACCAGAAGCCCAAAGGTCAAATATCTCTTGCATTCTTATTTTTTATTTCAAATATTTCCACAGAGATGTTTTTGCTGTGCTCCCCTCCTGCCCCAGAGCTGGGAGGAAATCATGTCAGCATAAATTGTGCTGCTCCTAAAGACCATCCAATGTGAGGCCATGCTGTGCTTCTTTTTGTGCAACCTCTCCAGTGGCAATATGAGAGCAGGGACTGGCACTGTTCCTTGGTTAAATTCAAATGTCACTAACGATAGGAAAGGCCATTACCAAATGCTGTGAAAAATGTGCACCTGGATAGTGATATATGGTCTGGATGATCTGTTCAATCATTTCTTAAATTCTTTTCCCAAAGAGAAGTTGATCTAACAATAACTAGATGGCAATTACGAGTTTCTTGTTCTAACTGCAATGTGGTGGTTGTGTGGATTTGCGCCACTCAGGTGAAGCTGCTGAATAAGTGTTCTTGGAGAGTTAAACTGTTTTTAGTGTGTCTCAGAGAAGTGTTCAGCTATGGGATGCTCTGCTCAGGCACATCCATATAATTTCTCCAGTTTTATTTCAGATCTATTTTTTAACTACTAGATGGTGGCAACCCCCCTTCCCCAAAAAGAGCCTCTCTTCCTTAGCCACCTAGCGAGCATCCAGATTCTGTAACTGAGATATAGCTACAGTAGTGCATTGTTAAAGAGCTGGATATTCTTTAGCAATTCATTTTTTTTATAATTTTATTAAGGATTTTTTTAAAAGTTAAAAGCTAATACAAACTAATGAAAAATGAAGAAATAAATCAAGGGGAACCCTAAAAATTCAAGAAAGAAAAAGAAGTAAAAAAATAATACAAAGAAGTAGTTTCCAATCTTCTTTAGAGCAGCTATATGTACAATTATAATTTACCCCTTATTCTACAGTTATAACGCAACTCCCTTCCTCCTACAATTTATTCAGTCTACTCATCAAAGCCATAAATCACAAATTCATTTTTTTCCTTGTTTCATGCAAAACATCTATAAGACATTGCCATGCAGCAATAAACATAGTCATTGCCTTTTCTTTGATCAAACAATTCAATTTAGCCATCTCAGCAAGTTCCACCACCTTCAACACTTCACTGATTCATGTATCACATCACAGCACACATACACAGTTTTGAACATCCAAAATGATAGAAGAGGAAAAATTTATAACTGTATGTTGAAGTCCTATCTGTACCAGATTGCAATTTGCAAGTAACCTTTTTTTTTTTTTAAAGAAATTATAATTCTGGGAACAGAGTGACTGAGGGGCATTCCCAGAGAGCACTGGGCACTGGGCAGGGTTTACCTCATCATATGGGCCACAGAAGCATCGTTTTCTGATTCTATTACACTTGTTGAGGCAGAGAAGGCTAGTCATGAAGAAGCTTCATGATCTCTAGGTCTACCAATCACCAAAACTTAAAGTGGGGATGAGGAGGGAGGATGTCCCTGTGAAAGTGTGACAATTTTAGTCTCCCACAGAGTCAACAAAGTACCACAGAAACAAGTATCAGGCTCAGGGACTGAACAAAAGGGGGTGGTCCCATCACAGGCCTGTTAGATCAATTGCAGCTGAGCAGATTTGCACCTCTGATCATCTCCCCTCAAGCTTCTTCCCCCATATGCCAAGGAGCCACGGTGGTGCAGTGGTTAGAATGCAGTACTGTAGGCTAACTCTGCCCACAGCCAGGAGTTCAATCCTGACCGGCTCAATGTTGGCTCAGTCTTTCATCCTTCTGAGGTCAGTAAAATGAGGACCCAGATTATTGGGGGCAATATGATGACTGTAAACTGCCCTGAGACTGCTGAAAAGCAATATGTGGCAGTAAATAGGTGCAATTGCTATTGCCCAAAAGAGAGATCTTCTAGAAAAATATTTATTTCATGCCAAAATACCTTGGACCCACAGGCAACATGCCTCAGTAGTAGGCTACCTACTAGATGAGGCTCCATTGCTAAGTCCACAACAAACAGATAATGGGACATATTGTCATTGCTGTGAGCAGGTCATATGGATGAACCTTCAATCTGTTAAAAGATAACATACTTTCTTTCACCAATAGACTTTTCACACTTCAATCACTTCTTTCAGAGGTGCTTTGTAATGACTCTTCTTCATACTTACTTCTCTAGGTACATTGGAGATTCTCTGTAGAAGCATTTGTTTTCTGATTCCATGTGTGTAAGCCGGGTGAAATCATTAGGATAAACAAAAGAGAGGTAGACCTGTAGAATGGGAAAACTGGTAAGAAAAGTCACAATAAGATGTCTATCATTCCAGTTTCAACAGAGATGAAGGAAAAAGAAGAACAGGTGTGTAGTCTATATCAACAGGAACAAGGAAATCCTAAAACATGATTATTATATAGGACCATAAACCTTCTTAACTGGGGTGAGAGAAACTGTTAAGATCTGCATGTCAATATCTGCATTGTGTTATATTTTAAATCTAGCTTTTATTTTCTTTCATAGAGAAACAAACTTCCACTCCAGGATATTGTGGCTAAAGAAACATAGGGATTTATTAAAAAGACATTAAATATGGTTTCGGCATTCAGGCAGCAATTACCTTCCCTGTCTCTGCTCTATCCCTTCCCAATTCTTTCTTCCTAGAGTCACCTTCCTATCTTTTCTGGTTTACTAATGTTAATGCTGTTCCCATTAAAACATTCTGATTACTGTTGATGCTGTTATTTTGCATATTAATAAGAAATAACAAAAAGGCTAGAGATGTGCGCAGGGGTAAAAATGGTAACAAAGCCCATCAGACACTTACAAATTGCAGGCCCTGATAGCGGGCAATAGGAAAATCCTTCACCACATATGTGGGGCTGTAGGCACAGGGGACCAGCACATTCTCCACATGGGACGGCTCAATCTGGGGAGCTGATATAAAGGCAATTAAGAAAGAAGAAATAAGATCTTTCTAGACCACATGATGTTCCAGGGTCCACACGAACTCAACATAACTGACTATTCACTCCAAATTGTTATCTTCTTGTCTTGATTCGTCCTCATCTGTGACATTCACACTTAATTTCTTCAGATAAGTGCCAGATATTTATCTTTTTGGCACTTTATGAGGAGGAATTTTGCTTTCTGTGGCGCATTCTTCCTTCCAGCATAAAGTGATCTCCCTACCCTACCATATTATAAACAATACCAGACCAGTTTTCATTATTCCCATGCTGAGGTATCCTAATATTCCTGGTGAACATCAGGTTAGAAACATCTATCTTACCCTTTCCAAAGTTTTCAAGATAGTAAAGGTGGTCAATTTCCCACACATAAACACTTTTTATGAAGGCCTGTTTAACACTTTGCTGCTCACATGGATATTTACTTAGCCTAATCCCCAAGCTTCAGCTTTTATCGTACTTCAGAGCACAATACAGTTTTCTAGTCTCCAACTGTGTTTCTCTTAGTCAAATTGTTTCTTCTCTCCCACTTACTGAGGAAGAAAATATCCCGAGGGTCAGGCTTCAGCATATCAGCTCCATGTTCATCTCTTTGTGCAGCCCAGAGGTAGCTGTCAGCATGGCTAGCAAGAGACTGAGGCACATGGTCCACCTCATTCATTTTCAGGCTGGATTCATCTGAGGGCAGAGGAAGAGAGGGGCAAGAAAAAAGGAGGTATGACTGGTGCAGTTAAAACTTACATATCCTTGGATATTCGCACAGCAAAGATAGTCCACATCTCACATTTGTTAGAAATAAACATCGAGCAAGAGGCTTCTTGGAACAGATTCCTAGCATTTTCACAGAGCCTATTAGCAGCAATCAGCCTACCCCCAACTAGCAATAATTAGTGGTTTTTCTTCCTTATGCAGTTCTCTTGTTCTTATTAATGCCATTTTCAGAGGGGGGGCATTGTAATTCTGAGAAGCTGTGAGTTTTCTAGAGCTCAAATAGTTTGCATGCATGTGCCCTTGCATGAACGCACACACAACATGTTTAACATATCATTAGAAATTCTTAGACCAAAGGCTTGATTTACACTGCAGCATCTTTTTAATGAATGTGTCACTACTTTCTTTGTAAATCTATGCTACTAAATCTGGTGATCTTGTTGCAGAACTTGCTTGGTATTATGGTTCCCATTTTCACCTAAAGGCCCTGCCATTTTTGTTACTGCCTGCATGTCTCCTTTATAGCTTATCAGTTCTTTGTTTTCTGCTTTTTGTTATTCATGGTTGGGTCTCTGTCTGTCTGTCTGTCTGTCTATCTGCCTGCCTGCCTGCCTGCCTGCCTGCCCCCCCTCTCTCATCTATTTTTACTCTCCTTTAAGTTTTTTTTATTTAGATTTAGACATATGTCATATTTTTATTTTCTGTTGCTCCTGGGGTTTGGATAGGGCTTGTGACCAAAAGGAAGTTGATGGAAGGAACAGACGAGGGGTTTCAGTTTTTACAAGATATGCAATGAAAAACAAGTTGCCAAGAGAAGTCCATATAAGATCTATCAAGGAAACAATGAGCACACAAACACTACAAATGGCAAGAGATATAAGATTGCACTACTATTGGAAGGATACAGGATGATGTAATGAAATGCTATAATAAAAACTAATTTAAATTTAGTTAAACTTAGAATATTACGCATAAAATGAAGTAATAATAGTTATTAATAATAGTAATAAATGATTAATGATAATATATATATGATTGATAACATGAGATTTTATATAAATTGTAAATGAGGATTATGGAGAGGATGCGCAGAAGTTTTGTAACCAAAGATAAATAATTGTATATAGAATGCAATATGAAAATGTAATATTACTGGATGGTTTTAGGATGATGTAATGAAATGCCATAATATATATTTATTCTAAATTTAGGAAATCTCACATAAAAGGAAGTAATAATACTTATAATCAAATAAATGTTAATAGTGATAATTTTATACATATATATTAGATAGATAATATGAGATTCTATATAAATTGTAAGTGAAGACTATGGTGAGGAGGCACAGGAGTTTTGTGACCAATCGACATACTGTATGTAATTGGAGGATGGTTTTTATGGTTAATATTTACGTTTCATTGTTTAAAAATAAAAAAAATATTATAAAAAAATATTCCCACAAATGTCCGGTTCATTTGTCTATTTTAATTCCAAATTATTCCAAAGCATATTCACTAAAGCAATGGATAAATAATAAAAATAAAAAAATGAATTTCAAAATAACTATTCACTTTATCTTTTTTCAACATCCATTTCTTGTTAAGCTATTTGCCAAAAGTCTTTTAAAATATAAAACCTTGCCCCCCTTTTAATCCAGAAAGAATGTTGACTCACCAAGGGGAAGTCTTTTATCCTGCCACTCAGAAAATCTGCCCTTAGTTTTAGTTACATCTAAGAGTGTTTAAGAAATTGATTCATGTGTCCATATATGCTGCATTAAGGTTAATGTATGCGTCACTGAAAGAACAAATAATTGTTGATAGATCTAACAAAATCTAACAAAAACCTAATAGAGATACTAAAAAGAAATACAGAAATTCCTTGTTTATTTTGGTTCTTGAAATAGTGAGAAAAGATATAAGATTAAATGAGAGAATGAAATCATTGAATAAGGGAATACATGAAATCATTTTGCAGATGACGGGGTTGATTTTGAAAGCTCCCTTAAAGAGAATTGAAACATTAATGGAAAAACTAAGATAAATTAGTGCATTAGCAGGATTTAAGATCAAAACCAAAGATGAAAATATTAACAAAAACATGAAAAGAGAAATCAAACAGAATTGATGAATAAAATTGTTTTTAACATTGAGAAGAAAATAAAATATTTGCATATCACTATGACAAATACAAACTGCATTTGATTTCAAAATAATTATGTTGCTAAGATGGGAGAAACTATTGAACAATTGTTACTGCTGGGGAGAGTTTTGGTAATAAAAATGAAAGTCCTGCCTAGAATGATATTTTTATTTTACATAATATCTATTTTGACAACTGATGCATAATTTAAACAGTGGGGAATGTGTGTGGCAGGGGGAAAATCTTTATATTAAACATGAGTTAGATATAAGGTATTACAAGATGCAAAGGGAAGAGAAGGATTGGGTTGATCTGATTTGAAGATGCATTTTGTAGCTTACTGTTTCATTTGGATGAAAGAGTAGATGTTGCTGAGAAACAGAAGGTTTTTGGAGTTAGAAGAATATAGCCAGAGGTTTGGATGGCATGGGTATCTATGGCACAACAAAGTCAAGGTTAATGTGGATTTTAAAAGTCATTATGTTATATGTGACATATTGAGCATATGGAAAGATACAAACCCAGATTGTGCCCAAAACACATTTGTAGCTCTCCACAAGAAGCATTTTATAGATGAAAAATCATTGGCAGAGAAAAATGACTAACTTATCAAGAGATATTATAATTTTGTCAAGGGAAATAAAAATAAAACCAAGAAAAGAACTGGTGGCATAGTTGCCAATGGTTTTATTATTTTGCAGGTATTAGGAAGATTTAAAGTAGACAAAATAATTTGTTTCTGAACATTGGAGAACTCCGTTTGAAATAGAATTGTGTACAAATAAACATGCAATTTCTAAAATGTATAACTTATTGATATTTGAAACATAAGAACAAATAAAACAATTTACAGGTAGTCCTTGACTTATGAGTGTTCATTTAATGACAGTTTGAAGTTATGATGGCCTGAAACCAGAGTTTAAAAAACACTAAACTAGCAGATCTTGCATTCACCATAATCTCATTCAGGGTTTGCTCAAAATAATGCTCATCAAGTGAGTGCTTCATGTGAATCCTATTTCCAACAACGTCATAAAAAGCAACATTATTTATCATTATTTTCTCTCAAGAGCTCAATAATGTCCATAGTGTCATCTTCTCCCATTTTTCACTACCATCATGGCAACTCTGAGAAGTAAGCTAGGCTGAGATAGTAAGAGGTGCCCAAAGTCACCCAGTGAGCTTTTATAACTGAGGGTGGGTTTGAATTTGAGTCTTAATTTTACATCATGCAGTCAGCACAGCTGTCCATCAGGAGAAAAGCTAAAGACATATTTCCATTTGCAAGATTTTCACATGAGCCAGGATCATATAATAGCAATAGCAGGTAGACTTATATACCGCTTCATAGGGCTTTCAGCCCTCTCTAAGCAGTTTACAGAGTCAGCATATCACCCCCACAGTCTGGGTCCTCATTTTACCCACCTCGGAAGGATGGAAGGCTGAGTCAACCTTGAGCCGGTGAGATTAGAACCGCTGAACAGCAGATAACACTCAGCTGAAGTGGCCTGCAGTACTGCACCCTAACCACTGCGCCACCTCGGCTCTAATACAGCTGAACACATGATATTGATCACATGTGAGAGATATCAGTGCAGGGGAGACTGGATCCTCATGTGCCAAGTGTGTTACACCTGGAATAACACACAGGAAGGATTGTGGTGCTACATCAGTGTCTTTCCTCCACAAGAATCCAAGCAGCTCACAGATCTCCAGAAGGGACTCTATCACCTATTTCTTACTTGGCTTCTCATCTGCCCCAACACAATTTTTTGCTCTTTATATTGGAATTTGCTAACTTCATCTATAGATGGGATATCGACTGTTTATTGTCTGTACTCTTTGTTAGTTTTTAGACTTACAATGTACTATTTACTTTGTCCCTATTTTGTGAATCCCAGAATAGTTCTGGGTTGGAGAAGGTAGAATGGAAACTTTCTTTTTCTGAACTTCCTTCAAATAGCATATGTTAGAATTTACACTTTGGGAGAGGGGAGGGGAACAATTATTTCTCTCCTACACGATCTCCTAGAAAAGAGCAGTATTTTTTCAGTACTACAAACCTAAAGCTTCAATTTTCTGGATTCTGGTTTATTTCAGCCAATAAATAAGCCAAGTATCTTTTAACATGGAAGGGCGGAGTAGTAGGGAGGGAAGAGTGATATAGAGTACACTGAGGATGTTAATTGCACCATGCATCACACTGCTGAAAGAGCAATGGCTGCCTCAGTGGAGGGAGAGAAATGTCAATATTAGTTTTCTTTCCTTGGATCAGCATGAGATCCTGGCAAGTCTGCTGGAGGTAAGGCAGATTCACCCATCAAAGAAGAATAGATGGTTCCATTCTTATCTGATTCTGATTCTCTGGTGCCAAGATAACTAATGCTTAGAATACAGGCTTGGCTAAGCTCTCTAAGGAAAGGGCAAATGTGATTGCAGTAAAGAGCTTAACAGAGATATTGGAGAAACAATTTCTGTAAAAATGGTGGTTTATAAAAGCTGCTCTTATTATACTTTATGAAAGAAGAACTAATTAAAGTAATTAAGGGGAGGTAAAAAATATAGATCATTTCAACAAGACTATTTTGTTGTTTTTAATTATTTGTATTCACCAGAAGTGGGTTCCTACCAGTTTGGACCAGTTTGGCGGAATAGGTAGTAACTTGGCCTGCCATATCCCCAAATCTTGTTTTCTGTTTGGTACTGTGCATGTGCACATAGCACGCATCAAGAATGCACACACAGGGGGCGCGTCCTGAGCAAGCCAGCAGTAGCAGCAGCCAGAACCTACCCCTGATATTCACCATACAAATCCAGTCTTCTATTATTCATTTATTATTTTTGTAATAAGCAACTTGTTATTTAGGCCAGTTAACCTGAGAGATACAATCCAGGATTCTTCATAACAACAGATTTCCCCCCCTGCACATTTCTACACGAGAGCAATCAATACCTACCATTGCTATGCAGAGCCTCTTGCTTTAAAGTAGTTTAACCCAAAACACAAAATATCAGGTCAAACAAGTTTTGTCGGAAATTGAGGCTTTAAATTATTCAGCATGTCTGCATGTCCATTATTCTCCTGAGACACCTTTTAACAATTTGTCTTTAAAACCATACTAGCTCCATCTGTTAAAACAAACAGAAGATTGATGTTCCTAGAAATATTCTTTCAGAACTGCAAAACATTTGCGGTTGGACGTCATCTCCTTTCCCCAATCTTGTATTGTGCTTCTGTACAAGGAGAGTTTGTTACGTAGAAATTCCATAAAATCAGACACTAAGGAGGCTTTTGCTGTCAAAGTGGCTTATGAAATTGACCTGAGTCTTTAAAATGATGGGCTTTCACGGGTCTATGACAGCTCGCCACGACCAATTCACCACAGCCAACTTGCTATGGCCAACTCATCATGGCCAACTTGCCACAGGACAAGAGTTACACTAATATCGAAGAAATAGTTGAATAGGATAATTAAAGAAAGAATGACAAAGGAGGGACAAAATAGATTCTGAATGACAAAAATTAATTAATTTTTTTTAAAAAAATAAACTGAATTGTTGAATTGTTCCACAGTGAGTTGTTCCATGGTGAATTGGCCCACGGTGAGTTAACCGGGGAGAGTAAGCCATGGTGAGTTGGCTGTTTCAGTTTCAGTTTATTGGTATTTGTATGCCGCCCACTCCCAGAGGACTCTGGGCGGCTTACAGAAACAAGGGAACTAAACATTAAAAATAGAAGTAAATCATTTAAAAATTACGCAACATACATATACTTAAAATGGGCTGGATGCTGATCAACAGCCCCAGGCTTGCTGGAACAGCCAGGTCTTAGTGGCTTTACGGAAGGCCAGAAGAGAAGTGAGGGTCCGGATCTCTACGGGGAGATCGTTCCATAGGGCCAGGGCAGCAACAGAGAAGGCCCTCCCCCAGGGGGGCGCCAGCCGACATTGGCCCGCCGATGGTACCCGGAGGAGGCCCAATCTGTGTGATCTAATCGATCTTTGGGAGGTAAATGGCAGTGAGTTGTCCTATTCTGGGCCGGCACTTGGGGTGGAGGGCGAAGAATTAATGTTGGGCATTTTGTTGTGAACAGTCCTGGCCTGTACCTCTTCAGATCCCTTAAATGAGCCAGCACAATATTCAGTTCAAAAGGTGCATCAGAAAATACTTCAAAAAAGGGGGAACCATTACTTCAAAGTAATGATTTGGAGAAAAATCAATTTAAAATACGTATTCTAAGCAAGCCTCAGAATATTTTCAAACTCATAAGAAAGCAGGATAGGATGGGCATTTGTGTTATCATATCCAGGCTGAAAAGAGTCTGATTCATTCATCACTGTTTCAAATACACAAAGAGAAGGTGAGAAGCCTGAGAATTGGTTGCCTGGTTACTGATATATATGAAAGAGTAAAATCCAGTGGATGGCCAGCTCTAAGAGCCAGAAAGTAGAGCCTTCAAGTAATTCTAACCAGGGCCACAATTATTTGGCTAATTCAGTTTATTTCTGAAAATCTTTGCTCTTTTTTGCTAATTACTGCCAAGGCACTAACTTTGAGAGCACAAAGCCATATTAAACAAAACAAAACCAAAAAAATATGCATCATGATACTATGAAAAACAATTCTGAAAGCTTTCAGCACTCGCCTTGATTAAAGGTTTCCTAGCTACAGTGAGAAACTACACTTTCAAAACATGAAAATAATCCAATCTAATTTTCTGAATTGGATGTGAAGCTAATGTGAATGCCTAATGTATCTCTCTAGTTTCCATTCCTTCCATCAGGCAACATGGATTAAACAGTGCAGAAATATAAATTTAATTTGCCCCTTTGGGGCAGTGACCTAAATTGCTATACAGTATTCACAAGTTGATAACGACACAAAAATAAAGGTCACATTGGGAATTTCAGAGCTATCACCAAAGAGCAAAGTCCATGTATTTTGAAGCCCTGAAAAATAGCGGTCACTTCTCTCTTCCTTATAAAAAGATGCTTCATGAATGTTATGGTCATATCGGTTTAGCAAAGGTTTTCATCCAGATCAATATTAAGAAGCTGCTACAGCTGCAGAAAAATAGAACATCTTCTGGCTAGATTCCTATGTCAACTGAGTTCCATGTGGCGACACCATCTTCCAACCCAGCAGGATCGGAAGGAACTTTGAGAATTCAGAATTGAAGCAATCATCTGCATGTTTGGATCACACTAAAAGCAAGCAGTGGTAATAATATTTCACTTTTTTCCAAGTTTACCTCTAAGACAATACAGCTTGCATTAGCTGACAGCAATCTTTATTATTAAATTTCAGAATAGCCAAAAAAAAATGGCCAGAAATGTCAATCATGATGTAAAGATATAAGATATTTGGAATGGGTGTGAGAATGGGTGCAAAAGAAATATAAAAGTGAGTAGACATTATCAAAAGATAGAAGTTGAGTTTACTGGTACCTTATTTCATAAGTCACAACATTGCCAAGCTGGCATGAATTTTTACAAGTATTTCAAATAACGTAAAGAGATTCTGCCTTAATAAACAGACCACAGAGGCAGGAATTGTCCAACTTTCTGTAGTTACGCTGGACTAGCATTAAAGATACTTTACTGAAATCTGCACAGTTTCTGTTTCCTTGATCTTGCCTAGCTAGTTGTGTTGGGTTTGACAAAAGGACACTTTGCTCTGTTTTTGTGCCATGGCAATTAATTTGTCTTAAGAGGATTATATATTTGTTTAGCTGTGTAAAATAGAAATATGAGGATAATACTTTAATGTATTCTAAATAGTATCATTATTATCCATAGATTTTAGGTTTGATGTATATAAAAGAGAGCAGTTATTTAGAGACCTTTCTTCCAGTTACACTAAAAATGTAATGACATGTTAGAGGAAGCACGATACCAGAAGGACAAGAGTGCATGTCACTCAGTCTGCACTTCAATTGCTTTACCAACTCTCCCAAGGAAATCCCTCTTGAATAGCTGGTACATATTAACTACAACATAGTTTTGTTGTGTTGTCTTGCATTTTTTCAGACATGCTTGCTGGCTGTTTTCTTTTCAAAGTGTTTAGACTCTTTTTGATCAAAGCTTTGCAAATAATAATGGGTGCTACAATTTAAAAAAAAATATTTTAGCAAGCATTATTTTTTTAAAAAAAAAATGATCGGGAAAGCAAATATATAGGCTAAGAAGAATAAACAGGTAATGCTGCAAAAGGAAAAGCAGATAGGGATAAATAGCCAGACAGAAGTAGCTTGAGGAGATGGGCAGAGTAAAAGGAAACAACTGCAATCAAGGAGGGTAATTCCAGATGCTAAATAGCAGCAAAATCTGTAATAACATCCACAATATTCATCCACTCATCTGTATCTGGCAACCAAATTACATAATTAAATCTAGCTATTGTTATTAAATGCTTTGGGGTTTTCCAAAACAAAGCTTTGCCTTCCTAGAAAGTTACTCTTACCTGTTTTTCAACTAAGACAACCTAAAGGCAGGAAATGATACGGGTCTATCAAGAATTGTATTGTTACTAATCTGGTTTTTAGGTAGCAAGAGTCTTGCCCTTCATCATACTGTGAGGTAGGCTGGAAAAGTTCATTAGATAGGCACTTCTCTAATAATATAGAGTAATGAGGTACAACCTTCCTTATTATAGTCTGCTTTGGGAAATATAACCTCCCATTTATTCCAACTGCCTTTGAAGTTAGTGACTGATGAGCTGCTTCTTGATTTTAATGTGAGTTGTTGATTCTGTTTTTGCAATTGGGCTTAATTTCTGCATTATTGCTGTTGTTATACCTAAACTGCTTCATAAAATTTGAAAAACACAATACAAATGCAATAAAAACTGCAGTGAGAATTGCATGAATTCCCTGTACGGAATACATCTACAGAAAAGCTTATTTTAGTCATCCCTGGACACAGCTGAATAATGATCAAATGCAAAAATTATGCCAGTGATAATTTGTGTAATGGTTAAAAATATATTAAATATTAAATGGTAGTATTTTACCCTTTTCCTTCCCATCTCTTATAGGTCCATATGCAATTATTCCTGTTCTATTATCCTTTTTTTTTTTTTTTTTTTGGCAAAGGAAGGAATTTCAGGCAAAGAATGAGATACTAAGGAAATCACTTTTCATGGAGTGGTAGACGTAGACCAGAGGACAGAGGTGAAAATTCACAGTGACTGATGTCTCCAGAAGGAAACGTTCCCTCACAGCCCATCTATCTTACAGGCACTTCTGTCAATACCCCAATTGCCCTGATCCCTTGTGCGCCAGTCATGCCCCCGTACTTCTTACACACGCCCTCTGCTTTATCTATACCTTCTGCTGGATACTTAATTACAGGCACCTTGTGTATTGAGTGCCAGGCAGAAATCTATTCATCAAGCGCCTCCTGCTGCCAGACCAAGTTATGAGCAGGAAGTGGAAGATCTATGGATTTAATTAAATCTGGCACTATCCATCCTTGCTTACAAGACAGCTGTTCATAATTCAGTTTAGGAAGCATCATCTGATGGACATTTGCTGGGATGGGGCAAGGGGCTTTCATGCTAGCCTCTTCTCCTTTTGCCCAGAGACCAAAGAAACGCCTAGAAGCTTCTGATGCACCTAGAAAGTATTTTATTTATATATACTGCTGCCCAAGAAATATTGCACATATGCACTTTTGCTTTTATGCAAAGCATCAACGTTTCATGTTGTTTTACAGTGCCTTTTTTATTTGTGAAATGCCTTTTATAGCTCAAATGCTTGATCCATCTGGTATTATTTTATGGAGTGTACTCACAGCTTCATAAGCATTCGGCCAGATTAATAGACTAAAGACCAGCAGCGATTCTAGACATGAGTTGCACCGCTTAATTTGAATTAAACTCAGCTAAAGAGTCTTAGACACATGACATGGCATGGTTATATATTACTTCCCACTGCATATCAGAAAGACATTATTAAAATAGTTGATTGCTTCAATCAACATGAAGGTGTGGTTCCTTATCATACCCACTGTGGTTAAATTCCAGCCCTTTTCTCCTACTCTTCCTGCAGTTTGACGAATATGTGCATTGGGCTTCTTAGCGTCTGACCTCAGAAATCCTCCATTTAATCCCCACACAGGGAGCTATTTTGTATTAGATTCAGAAGATACTATCAGAGGTATCCAAAGAAATTTAAGACTGATTGAATGCAAGGTTAATTAAATAACTTTAGATAATGTGCATTCTTCAAATTAATATTTCACCTTTGCCTTACAAAAGGAAAAGTGAAATATCTTTCCAACCCATTTTGGTTTATCCAGTTGTAAATGCTCACAAAAAAGTTAGTCCCACCATCTAAAGTTTGTACGAAAAACAACCAACCACTTTTCCCCTTTCTAGAATGAAAGGCTTTCAAAGATGTAGTTTTAGAAGACTGGAAAAAAGGCTAGAGTGCAAGATGATAACTCAGCACAGAAGGGAAGCCAATATTCTACAGTATTAATAAAAGAGCTGGTAAAGTTTTGAGAAAAATGAATATGAAGGAAAAAGTTCAGGGAAAAATTTATTCAATTAATTTATCCAGAAGATTTCTATTTCACCTTGAGGCCTCTCTTGCTATTTACATATTCTATAAACAGCAGCATTATGAAATAGTAATAAAAACACAGCAGTTACACTTTTAAAATGATAAAAGATCGGAGAAAAATAAACTAACAAAATCAAGCAATAATACAAACAGCCAACAACAAAATTAATCAAACTGACTAGCAGTTTCAGAAAGTAACAAAATATAATGTAATTGGGGGGGGGAACCCCACAATATTTAATCAACAAAGCTTGAGCACATAAACAGGCTTTACGTGATGCATAAAAATAATAAATCCAATAAAGTTGAAATATGATCCTTAGACTGTAAACCAAGTTCAGAATTTTATGCCTTCTTCTCTGATTGTCTGATGGAAGATCGAGAGGCAAAGCTGCCCCTCTGCCTAAGAAAAGGGATCCTTATTCGTATTTCTCTGGGATTTCTTCTATCCTGTGCTGATCAACATTTCTTAACACTAATTATACTGAAAAGATGATCCTCTCACCTATCACAATGATGCTATATGCCACAAAATTGGCATACAAGGGCTCAATACAAGAAAAATATCGGAATAAATGGTCTTTTAGACAGTACATACAGATGGCCCTTTACTTTTTTTGCATACTCTCCTCATTAACCATAAACACTGCAATCCTATTTATTAGTATGCAGGGGGAAATGGTTTTCTAGGGTTTCAGAGAATCTTTACCTGTATAGAGTGAGATATAAGGGGAATCAATGACTTCAAACTTGAAGCTGGGAAGGAAAATTCGCCACTGAAAGAAACAAGAGAAGTCCTTTAATTTGCATGTGTTTATATTCATAAGTAATAAAGTTTATCACTGAAACTACAGAGTATATCACATAAGTATAATACATAAAATATAATGCAAACATGATCAGATGTGAATAAAATTGATTGAACACAATTGTAGCAAATGTAGATATCTATCCTAACTTACAACATTAATGTCGTTAAGAGTCACCAATTCTAAAAGTGCAGCTTTCCCAGGGATCTTAGACTAATTTATATTTCTTTCAAGCCAACAACAAAATAAGATTGACTACTTAGTAACTAATATAAAGGAACACACACACACACACACACACACACACAAATCTATACATTCCACTTCAGAACCCATTTCAATCATCTGATCCAATGTTTATCTCCGTGGCACCATATTATAAATGGGACAGCAGATAATATAATGGCTGCAATTCTTCACTAAAAACAGGTGCAAATCCTATTTCACAGGAGCTTTATGGAATTTTCCTTCAAGATGCATTGAGGATATAATTTGAAAACAAAACTTCTTCCTTAATAAAAGACTGATAATTTTGAGTAAATACAGTGTCTAGAATCTATTTTGTTTGCATTGAAAAGACCAAACTTGAGCATTGGCATAAATCTACATCTGCAGAGCCAAACATGGATCTTCTTCCTACTCACAAATTTAAGGGTGTGGTTTTTTTTTTAGAGAGAAATGATCCAGGCATTGTAGGAAAAGGCGATACCATTCTCTTGGGTGATGTCTCAGTGCTTTTTGACTTGCAGACAAATCCTTTATCCTTCTGTTGAATGTATTATTATTATTTCCTTTCAAAGAATGTAAGCTAAGTGTTTCTATAAATGTACTAATTGCTTCCCATCCTGTGCCTGTCATATGAACTCATCTTTTGAATTTCAAAATGCAAATATTGCATACAGTATTCTAAATAGCAATGCAAATACTAAAATCGAAAAGCAATTGTAGCCCCACCTACAATTTTAGGTTTCAATATTATTCGTTCACTTTTTTAAACAAAGCAAATGATAAACAATCGCAAAACTGCTCTGGATGTGGAAAATGGTTTCAGAATAACACTGTAAAGGCAGTGTCATTTTAACAAAATTTCATCTCCCTCTAGTGAATACCTTAAAATAATATGTGTCAGAGAATCCTCTAAATAAAGATCATATGTGAGAAATAGCACCTGGATTATTCAGAGAACTGATTTTGAAGGTCACTGATAATATTCCTACAGCTGGCCTGAGAGTTATTGTCCTGTTTGTGATGCTTCCATTTGAAATATCTGAACACAAAGCTGTTCCAGTAACTTTGATTTTCCCCTTAAAAAATCTATTTCCCTTTCCTGCTCTTATAGGTTCAATATTTTGTGTTGCTATGTTTAATCCTGGGAGGGCACCTTGAGAATAATTGATAAGCATTTGGACACTGTGGAAAAGTATCAAAAGCATTCATGTGTCGGAGTTTATCTGCTTGTTTTATAGACTTGCATATGCTGTTCATTCATCAAATTTAACATTGACCCAGGCACGTCACCTCACAATAGTTTTACAGGCCCAGGTGCTTTTCAGCAGCCAAAGGATGGTATACATCATGTTAAACCCAAGATAATCCCATGGAGCATCTTGCTCATTGCCTGTTCTCTGGGTGTTACACCTCCCAAGATGATCCAAAATCCTTTGAGAAAGACTTCACAGTAGGTACAGACAATCCCTGGGAGGGAAGAACATTTACACTGAGTGGCTATTCTTCCTTTTAATTTAGAAATGGGGCCTCTTTTTTAAAAGACTAATATTTCACCTTCAGCAGCCTGCAGTGCAGGGAAGCCTTATACAAAAGGAATACAGCTCGACTAAGAGGCAAGAAAATGAGCCTGGTTTTTTGAGACATTTTATCTTGAGAATAAAAGCGTTTAAGAAATTAGCAGCTAGGAACTCTTTCTCACTCTCTCCATTTTCCCTAAAGAAGACTGCAATTAATTTGAAGCGGGGGGGGGGGACGGGACCATTCCCAATCTCCATTACAGGCATGAGAAGATGGGACTTATCTCTTTCTCCCTTATTCTTTGTTTTACTATAGACCCAATTAAGGCACTTCAGGGGGAAAAAATATGCTTGTCTTATCTGATAAACATTGATCTGATAGACATGGGCAGCTTGTTTTTCAACTCATACCCCAGATAGCCTGCGTTAATGAAAGTCCAGTTAATATTCTGCCAGAAATGCTTTTGGGGCTAGGGCACTTTTGTATGATATAAATATGTATTCAATGACAATATTTTGAGTCAATAACCCAAAAGCTGGAAGTCAGCGTTATTGCTATTTTTTTTTTTAAAAAAAGCTATTTGATTTTCTTAATGGATTGTTGTACCTGATGGGGAAAGTAATCTGTAGGGATTTACTTACACCCACTTCCACATGGTCTGATCCACGGTCATCCTGCTTATGGAGGAGCTCAAAGTAGTAGCGCCTGGAGGAAAGGACACTAGGTGGAAAGAGAAAAAAAAAGGGAAAGAGGTTATAGCCGCAGTTTTACAGGACCTGAAGGAATTCTCTTTGGTAGCACAAACTAGAGACTGAAGAGGTGGGGGAAGGAAGTTATGGAGCTGATGAAATAAGTTGCCACTGACCCTGTTTCATATGGACTGTCCAACAAGCGGCCTCGTGTGTTCCCAGGAATAGAGAAAGACTGCAGAATAGGAGTCCTATTGGCTATACATTTTGGTCTCTCTTTACACAGAGGTACTGAACAGACAGTATCATCACAGGAATAATGAATAATACCATAGTTCCCTACAGGCTAATAGGAAAGAGCTCAAAGGGCCATTCCCATTTTCTGCTTTCTATTTTCAGAGAAAAATGCTGCAATTCATCAACTTTCATAAGCTTATCATAACTATTTGTATTTTCATGGGCTTAGGAATAGTGGATGTAACAAAAGATAAAGATAAGAGGTAGGAGTGCAAGGATTAAGTGTATCAGCTGAGATCTAAATGACAATGGTTTTATCTCAGCCCTAAACTTAGCAAATGTCCTTTTGAAAAGCCCCGATTTCCAGTCTCAGGTTTTTTAAAACCCTATTATTTAAGTTATAAGGCCTGCCTTGAAGGGTTATTGTAGAAATATTGGGATTGCTTGAAATGGGCTGAATAAATGCTAAAGATTGAATAGCAATATTTGCTCATGTGCCTGCTCTCTTTGTGCAGAAACATATAACATGTAAAGATTGCTGAGGCATCCAATACTGGGGATTGAGCAAGCTAAAACAAAACTTTACCTCCCTACCACATATTCCAGCAATGTATTATCATGGAACCTAACATAATCCTTACTAACACTATTATCATCTTTTCCTGAAAATAAGACCGGGCCTTATAATTTGTTTTGACCAAAAGACCCATTAGGTCTTATTTTGGGGGGATATCTTATTTTGTGGCCGGCCGGCCGGCCGCTCCCACCCACCATCAGCTTGCCTGCAGCTGCAACAGCTTACAAGGCTTCCCAGGACAGAGGCACTTTTTGCCCAGATAGTAGGGAAGGAGGAGGGGTCAAGAGAAAGAATGGGACCTTGACATAAATACTTTGCTTAGTCATTGATCATATATATTCAACACTTTGCCTATTTGTGGTTCAATTATTTGTAGGTTGTTAGATGCCCAGTGCCATCATGCAATGAGATGGGTAGCAAATCAACAAACAAACAAATAATAAAATGCAATCATGACAACTTTGAATGTGTCTTCTGATTTTGCTTGTGCAAATAAAATTGGACTTCAATCATTCATTCAAAAGTGACCCAAACCTTCTATGTATTTCCAAATCACATATGCATAACTTTGGACCATAGCTTTTAAATGTCAAATACAATGCAGTACTGAAGCATCTATGGGAAAACTTCAAGCATTCAGAAAGCTATCTTTGCTATGAAGGAGATGAAGCATTGAAGGAATAAAAAGATGAATTAGAACAAAAGCAAAGAGGATGCTGTCAGTAATTCCAGCTATAATAGATGACCGCCTCCAGCTGACACAGGGGAGATAGATGAGCTGCAGCTACAGCAGAGATCCTGCCATGGTATCAGTGCTGCCTGTCAGTTCTGATTGGTGAGAGCAGAAGACTCCTAAAATCCTCCTTGCTGGCTTGGTGCACTGCATGTTGCTGCTGCTGCCATGGAAACCATATCCATCTTCCATCCAGGGAGCCAAAAGACTGCTTTGAACTAGCTAAGAAACTCAATCAATGCAGTGTGTTATTCATTTTAATAACAATACAAACTCTCCAGAGTTCAATGAAGTTTGATAATTTTGTAAATTAGGGATTTTTAAGCCCTGGGAAGAAAACAAGAAGACTCTCCATGGAAAAACAAGGCCCAGCCTCCCAAAATATAAGCTGGAGAGTTACTAACTTTAGCTGAGGCTTGCTAACTGAGCTGTGGCACTATCTTTGCGGAAATGATGGACGTTTTTCTAATAGCAACAATATTGGGCTACCCAGAACTTGCTAAGAACAGGGGCATTATAGGTAGTTTACTTCAAAGATCACAGGAAGCCACGATATAAATGACTTCAAAGAGCTGCCCAAATGTGCCACAATCAACTTAGAGAAGCCATATTTAATCCCTGGCATCTTCATTCCAAATAACAGAGTTCAGATGCTCAGAAAGTACTTGGTTGATAGCTCTTTACATTCTTAGTTTACACTTCTTCAGAAACTTTCCACCCCCGCAAAAAAAAAAAAAAAAAAAAAAAACCCCGGAAAAAACAAAATGGCCACTTTGCACCAAAAGTGGTATTCTAACAGTTCAGACCAGTTCGCCTGAACCAGTAGCAGAAATCATGGGTGGCCCCGCCCACCAACTCTATGGCATCTCATTTAGGCCCCTTTTAAGCAAAAAACTCAAGTGTGGAAGGCTTAGCATATGTGTGGAGGTGGCGCATGTGAACAAAGTGCACGCAATCACGCATGCGCGCCCTCCAGTGGTGGGTTCCTAACTGGTTTACTACCAGTTTGCTGAGAGGGCATTTTGCATGCATGCTGCTTGCTTCACTCGTGCGCCCGTCCACCGCACATTGCTGCACATGTGCAGTTGACTGAAAACTGTTCTGTGCATGCACAAAAACATGCCGGCAATGGGAGAAGAAACTGGGGAACTGGTTCGAGGGTGTGGCAGGAACCAGTTCCAGAGACCCAGGCTGCCATACTACTACCGGGTCAGTCGAACCATTCTGAACCCACCACTGGCGCGCTCACATTTGCGAACCGGTAGGGAAGGTAAGTAAATACCACCCCTGCTTTGCACCATTTCTTTACTTCAACAAGTGTTTGTCTGAATTATATCATTTGAAAGACAAGTACTTCTGGAAATCTAGTTCAAACTAGCACTTCTGAAACTTTAGTTGCCTAAGGAAAGTAAATAAGAGTACCAAAATCTCTGGTCTTGAAAAGATAAATGAGAAAGAATTGATTAACCACTAGTTTATACAGATGCTTAAATAAATTTAAAGTTCCTTTTCCTTATCGGATCAATTCTACAAAAGGGCCTAATGAATCTTCTTTGAAAAACAGGTTTCCAGTTGAGACTTGAACTCTCTTCTGATATTTTTGTTTTCTAGTCCCTTTATTTCACTTCTCATAGTGATTCATTAGTTTTTAAATTAATTCTCTACCACTCCAAAAGGAATATGAATCCCCTTTCCAAATAATTATCTATGAAGTAGGGGGATCATCTTAGGTGCACTGAATGGAGGCAGACGCCTTTTGACAAGGAGATTCACTGAGAGTGAGAACTGTAGAAAAACACTTAGGGTCCATGGATGAATTGTCTTCTCTATGGATGTGCTCCAATTGTCCATAATTCTTCCTCATTGTTAAATCATACATTCAAGGCCATCTTTCTTTTTATAAATACAGTGCATTATACTGCTTTTTGACTGAAATGCTCTATAGAAAACCTTTTTTTAGTTTGGTTAAGCTCTGATTTTTTTCCCTCTTTTAAATGCCCTAAATAGCCTGTCTCTGTTGCCAGGTTATCCTTGGATTTTCTGTTTACATCAAGCTTAGATTCTTTGTTCTTATCCTTTTTCCTTTACATGATCACAGGGCTATTCAAGGAAGAAGTAGGTACAAAGACTTTCCTTTTCAAAGAGCCCCATGCTGTGGTAAGCATGTTGGGCATTAAACGTTAAGAAAAAAGAAGAACAGAGAGACTTCTGGATCTTTTCATAAAGTTTAGAAAGTAAATCTCCATCTGCCCTTGGTCTGAGGTGAAGAATTTTCATACATATTTTTTATTAAAAATTGGAATGACCTGCATCGAATTGTATAACTCAATGTGGGCAATGACACTACATTTACCTCTCCTGGTTCATTAATACCCAGCTGAGATTTTTAGACAGAAGCTCAGACGGGCCATAAAACGTAAACGACTTAACAGATATAGCATATGTTATCATCTAAGAAGGAGATGGGTCAGAACATAGAATTCAGGATCTAAATATTGGAGATTGTACGATCTCTTCATACCTATGAACCTTATGATCACATAAACATAAAAGGAGTGATAGATAAAAGATACAAAGTTACCTCTCTGCTGGCCCTTAAGTCAAATAAATGTATTTAAGAGACTAGGAAACGTTATGATGCAGTTTAAATTCCAATGAGAATTTCCTTCCCTATGTATATCTTAATACATTTAACTCTTATTTGAAATATTTGTGTCTGTTAGCATTCACTGATAGCTCCATTAGGCCTAATCTCAGCATCCAAGAAAAGTACCGTATGTTATGAGCTATTTTCCTTTTGAATAGGATTCAATGACTTACCGGTATATAGTACTCTTACATATGTTCAGTAGCACATCCTCTAACAAGGATGTTCCTGAAAAATTCAAATCCCTAACATAAACTGCATACCTGCTTGAGTTCAAGAACACAAATGTTGTTTAGAACCTGTATATTTCTGTTCCTTTCTTTCTTCTCTTAGTGAGGGATGAAGGTCTTACAAAGTTTGAAAGCATGTCTATGCATTTTAACCAATAAACAATCTCATATATTTTACATGATGTATGACGCTAATTAAGATCACAAAAAAAACCCCAAACAAACATGGAATTACAAAATGGAATGACTGAAAGGGATCTTAGATATGATCAAATCCATCTCCCTATTCAGTACAGGAATCCACTAGTGAAGCATCCCTGACAGGTGACCATCCAGAACTCACTTAAACATCTCCAATAGAGACGAGTTCACTCTTTGAGACTCTCTTATTTGAAAAGCTCTTATACCAACATTTACCTTCCTATAATTTAAAACCAACATTGTTTATCCTATCTTCTGGATCAAAAATTGTTCAAACTAAAAGAGAGGTTTCTTTATGAAGATATAGTATTTTGGGAAGGAAGGGAATGGAAAGAAAGAAAGAAAGAAAGAAAGAAAGAAAGAAAGAAAGAAAGAAAGAAAGAAAGAAAGAAAGAAAAGAGGTGATCCTGGAGTTTTCTCCAAGCCAGAAGTTACTGTTTCTAAGATTACAGATCACAGAATAAGCTGCTAGTAAAAGGCAGTTATCCATTTGGTTTTTTTAAAAAAATAAATAGGAGTTGTGCAATACTTTAGAACAGTTGCATGTTGCAATCTAAGAGGCAAAATTAAGTATATTTCTGGCTAAGACATGAATGAAGGAAGTTTATATGATCCAGCAGATGCACTCAGTGATAGAGCTCAATAAGGCCTGGGAACAAAGCAACAAAAAAAGGTGTAGATTAGGAAACTCATGTGATTGTGTTTGTTTCATTTTATTTAATGGGTTTTTAAAAATATTAATCCACACACTGAACCAGTGTGATTTATAATACCATTAAACACACACATACACAAACACTAAAATATGTCCCAAATCAGACACATAGACACTTTTTATAGCATATAGGTGTTGTATGTGCGTATGCTCATACATACAAGCAGGGCATGTAAACTAGCAATGTCAAGTTCTGCTCATCACAGCTGTACTTCAATTGAACAAGGATAAAAAGCTCCTCTAATTTCCCCTGAGAACTCCTGGAGGTAAACAGACTTCTTGCTATCAAAGCTGGCTAGCCTCCAATCAGCTGTTTCATTGAACTGGGTATGGCAAATAAGTTCCAACAATTGTCACCCCTACTAATGATGCCCACCCTTCCCTTCCACTTTTTTTCCATTGGCTTTTAATTAGATTACCACAGTACTTTGTCCCAAGCTAATCAACTGCAAGGCAATCTGCAGCAACGTAACAACTCTCTCCCCGTCAGTTTGAAAACACTAGCCACAGGAGAAATGTTATACAACTAATGTATATCGCTTGGCTAACCAATGCCAAATGTTCAAAAGTTAGACCCTAAGTTCACTAAGCACTTATTGTATACAAAGAGAAAAATAAAAAAAATAAAAAGTTAGACCCTTTCATTTAAAATCACAGTTTCCAGAAAAATGAAAAAACACTGAACCAAAATAAAACAAGCACTCAATTATGGATTGTATCAAATCATTTCCAGGAACATAAATAAGGAATCATAAATCATTAAGAATGATGGTGGTTCAGTGGTTAGAATGCAGTATTGCAGGGTAACTTTGCCGATTGCCAAGAGCTTGATCCTGATTGGCTCAAGGTTGACTCAATCTTCTAAGGTCAGTAAAATGAGGACCCAAATTGTTGGGGACAATATGCTGATCTGTAAACAACTTAGAGAGGGCTGTAAAGCACTATGAGGCGCTATATAAGTCTAAATGCTATTGCTAGCTCAGCGTTTCCAAGGAGAAGTTCCTAATGATGGGCTATGAGCATGTACTTAATGCATTTAAACGAAGTATTAAGTATCAGGACATGCCTGCTTTACCCAAGAATGTTTTCTTGAACATACAGTGAGATGGATGAGTAATGATGGTAAGGCTATAAAATACCTTTGCTAGCTTGCTCCTGACTTTGCTTTGTAGTGTTCAGAGAAAATCCAACAAAGGCATTTATTTTTTAGTTGTTTCAAGAAAATTCATGAGCAAATACTTTAGTTCATAGGTTAGGGTTAAGCTCTGTTCATTCCTTTTTTTCTCATGGGATTTGAGAACACCAGAGGTTGGTTGCTCCCGATTCAGCCCGGTTCAGCCAAACCGGTAGTGGAATTCAGAACTGGCAGTGACCCAGGCCGGCCATGCCCCTGAACCGGTTCCCTTGCCACTGCTGGACTGCAGCCATTTTGGCTTTTAGTCACTGCGCATGCGCAGTTCACTGCAAATTGTTCTGCGCATGCGCAAAGAACAATTTGTGCTCTACTTGAGGCTGCCCCTGAAGAGTGTTCGGAGACTACAATTGGTCCAGAATGCAGCCGCGTGAGCGATGTCAGGTGTACCTAGGTACACCCATGTTACACCTATCCTCCGCGAGCTGCACTGGCTTCCCATTGGTCTCTGAATGCGCTTCAAGGTGCTGGTTGTTACCTTTAAAGCCCTACATGGCTCAGGACCTGGATACCTATGGGATTGCCTCCTGCCACATACCTCCCAACGACCTATAAGATCCCACAGATTGGGCCTCCTTCGGGCACCGTTGACCGGGCAATGCCAGTTGGCGACTACTCGGGGGAGGTCTTTCTCTGTAGCTGCTCCGGCCCTGTGGAATGATCTCCCTGCAGAGATCCAGACCCTTCCCACTCTCTCGGCTTTCCGTAAAGCCACTAAAACCTGGCTGTTCCAGCAGGCCTGGGGCTGTTGACCCCAAAATATGGTCCAGCCCCACTTGAAATGGAGTGCATGGTGCGTTTTTAAATCTATCTTTTCTTTCCTCTTTTTCTTTTGATTTGTTTGTATTGTTAGCCGCCCGGAGTCCTACGGGATTGGGTGGCATACAAACGTTATTAAACTTCTAATTTACATTGAACAGTGCACATGCACACAGGGGTTAAGAAACAGTAGTGAAACCTGCAGCAACCCACCCCTGGAGAACACCCAAGAACACATACCTGAGATGTTTTCAAGAATGGGACACATGGGAACGGAAAAACAAATTCATTTTTTTTAAATTCATTTTTGGGCAAGGGTTCAGGGAACTTCAAGGTGCTACTTATCACTCATAAAGCCCTTCATGGTAGTGGGTCTGCGTACTTGAGAGACCGCCTCCTGCCAATTACCTCCCTGCGACCAATTAGATCACATAGATTAGGCCTCCTCCGAGTTCCATCTGCCAGTCAGTGCCGACTGGCAACTACACGGAGGAGAGCCTTTTCAGTAGTAGCTCCGACCCTTTGGAACGATCTCCCCGTGGAGATTCATACCCTCACCACCGTCCAGACCTTCCGCACAGCCCTTAAGACCTGGCTAGCCCGTCAGCCCTGGGGACAAAGATAACTGTCCCCACCCGAATGATGAATGAATGTTGCTTACTATTTTATTTCTATGTATTGTTGTGTCTATTGTCTGTATACCCCCCCCCCTTATTTTATGTAAGCCGCCCTGAGTCCCCTCAGGGAAAAGGGCGGCCTATAAGCATTAATAAATACCTAAATACCTAAAAATACCTTTAAATCCATAGCTTTTTGGAGTTGAAATAGTGAATTACTCTCAGTCTCATTACATTTCCAACAGAGAAATTGAGGTAAAATATATATTGGCCTTTGTTTCTTGACCTGCTGAGTGCTTTGATTGTTAACTGATAGAAGTACATGCTAGATCTTAATATTCCTCCTGCATTAATCAGTGTTAGATCATTGAAAGAATCACATTTTTAAAATTCTGCTGAAATACCAGCATGGTGGCATTGCTGCTGGAAAATTTCCATCATGCCAGGCATCAGCTTCATCTCAGCTCCTCTATTCTTTAGGCATGTGCTTGTCCATTCATATTCTGTTCCTCCATTTGAATGACTGTCCTCATCACTATCCTCTAGCAACAGAGAAGCAATAAGCATTCAGCACACATCTTCATTATTACTTTGGAACGGTCAGTGTATTGACCCTAGCGAGGAAACTCTAAAAGACCCACACTTCACCTCCCGTCTGATGATACAGCATAGGCTGTATGTAGAGAAAAAGGAGGCTATGCAAAGAAAAAAGAGAGAGAGAAAGACAAATATATATTGGGGGTGAGGGGGGAATGAAACTAATGCATAGGCTGTGACTTCCAGAAAAAAGCTTGTAACCTTCACAGAGATCTATTTAAATATTACTTTTACACCATTACAACTATGTGCGAAACAATTCCTTACTCACTGCATGAAAAGGACAATGGAGTTTATATGTGTTAAAAGAGCATCAACTCACAATGTCATGAATGGACATTAGGAGGACCCTCTCTGCAAAAAACAAAACAAAACAAAAACAAAACACACACACCCATTTTATCTCCCCCCCCAAGCAACTTGTGAGATACAATGGGCTGAAAGAAAGTGACTTCCCCAGAGAGAGTAGTGAATTTCCATGGCTGAGGATCAATTTGAATCTTAGGTTTTAACCTCTGCATTACACTGCAGCCATTTTACCATATGTCAAAATAATATATTGACAGGAGGCATGGTAACTCTTCCATGAGAAGAAACAGAAAATAAGTTCTGTATTCAGAAAGAGAACTAGAACTAATGACTGAAGATTCCAAAAAGATGTCTATTTCTAACAGACAGGAAGCAGGCAAAATCACACCAGATACCTATACAATTAGCAGAGGAGCTCCCAAGACTGTGTGCTCTCTCCACTTCTCTTCTTTCTCTATACCAATGATTGCACCTCAAATGATCCATCTGTTAAACTACTGAAGTTTGCAGATGATACAACAGTGATTGGTCTCATTCGAGACAATGATGAAACCGCATACAGATGGGAGGTTGAACAACTAGCCTCGTGTGCGACTGGAACAATCTGGAACTGAACACACTCAAAACCATAGAAATGGTGATAGACTTTAGGAGAAACCCTACCATACTATCACGTCTTACAATACTAGACAACACAGTGTCTAGTATTAACAGTAGAGACCTTCAAATTTCTTGGTTCTATCATATCCCAAGACCTAAAATGGACACCTAACATCAAAAACGTCATCAAAAAAGCACAACAAAGAATATTCTTTCTGCACCATCCCAGGAAGCTCAAACTGCCCAAGGAGCTGCTGATATAGTTCTACAGAGGAATTATTGAGTCTATCATCTGCACCTCTATAACTCTCTGGTTTGGTTCAGCAACCCAAGAAGATAGACATAGACTTCAAAGGATAATCAGAACTACAGAAAAAACAATTACTGCCGACCTGCCTTCCATTGAGGATCTGTGTACTGCACGAGTCAAAAAGAGGGCTGTGAAAATATCTACAGACCCCTCACATCCCGGACATAAATTGTTTCGGCTTCTACCCTCAAAACAATTAGGGCACTGCACACCAGAACAACTAGACACAAGGACAGATTTTCCCTGAATGCCATCACTCTGCTTAACAAATAATTCCCTCACCACTGTCAAACCATTCACTAAGGCTGCATTACTATTACTATTAGTCTTCTCATCGTTCCTATCACCCATCTCCTCCCACTTATGACTGCAGGACTATAACTATGTTGCTTGTATCCTTATGGTTTATATTGATATTGATTGTTTCCCGATAGCTAATTTGTACCCTATGACTATCATTAAGTGATAGTCTTATGGTTTTTGACAAATGTACCTTGTCTTTTATGCACACTGAGAGCAAAGACAAATTCCTTGTGTGTCCAATCATACTTGGCCAATAAAGAATTCTATTCTATTCTATTCAACTTTAGGAGAAGCTTCCTAAAAGTAACAGCTGTTGCCTTGGGCAGTTACAGAGTTCCTTCACATGATGCATTGTATTGAAATAGAGAAAAGGCTCCAGTACTGAAAATTCTGTACGAATTGGAACAGATATCTTCTAAGGATACCCACTTACTCAAATGGCCTGTTTTTCTGTTGACAGGGTACAAAACAAGAGAAGATAATTTTGTACATAAGGGAAATACCTCTTCAGCAAAATGCCAAGAGAGGTCCAGCTTGACAATGAACTAATGGACCAAGAGAAGACGCAGCCATAAGAGTTGCCAGCTTCACTGAAAGAAGAATAAAAACAATGGGAATGAAGCTGTCAGACTTCTAATTTGACAGAAAGTAGCTTAACTTCAAAGTGACTGGCCTTAGCGTAAAACAGAGAGAGAAGAGAAGACAGTAAAGGAAACAGAGAAGATACAGAGGACATAGTAAGAAAAGGAAAAGGGCTAATAGAAAAATAAGTTTAATTGCCATTTTAAGCAGCTTTGAGAGACAAACTGGATTTGCACAGCCTAAAATGAGGATGAGCAATTTATGGTTCAATGTTTGTTGAAGTTTAGGTATAATCTTAGCACACCATGTAAGCAAGACTATCATGTTAAGTTGTGGTGTGATTTATGTGATTGGAACTACAATGTTATGAGAACACAGCAAATTGCTTTGTGAACTTGGATTAAAACAGGTCTTGGGTCAAGAAAGTTGGGTTTAAGCTAACCATCTACAGCCAGTGAAGTCAACTGACCTAACTCAATTTTCAGAAAATTAAATAATAATAAGTCACAAAATAAAAAGACCTGAAAATAGAATGCAACATAAAGCAAAGATTGTACCAATGATGATAGGTGTCTTGGGTGCAATCCTAAAATATCTGGAGTACCACTTAAACATCATCAGCATTTAAACATCATCAAAAATGCCAAATCCAGTCTAAACATCTGGCTGACTATGTGACTAACAACAACAACAACAATAATAAAAGTCGAAAGATGAATACAAGAAAGAAGTAATTGAGTAATTGAGAAGTGAGCTGAAAATTGGAAAAGCAAAGCTATGCATGGCCAATATTTGAAAAGTATTGAAGGCAAAGCTGACCAAAAGCTAACTTGGAACTGGTTAAGATCAGGAGGACTGAAAAAAGAAACAGAAGGCTTTATTTTGGCAGCTCAAGAACAAGCCTTAGCCACAAACTGCATGAAGGCAAAAATTCAACATGTTACCACCAACAGCAAATGTCGCCTCTGTAATGAGAAAGACAAGACAGTCGACCACTTGATCAGTGGGTGCAGCAAAATTTCACAAACTGTCTACCTACAATGCCATGACCGTGTTGCTAAGATCATTCACTGGAAATTGTGCCAAAAGTTTGGATTTGAGTACAGCAAAAACCACTGGGAACATCAGGTTCAGAAGGTTTTAGAGAATGAGAAAGTCAAGATCTTGTGGGACTTCAGAATTCAGACTGACAGGCACTTGGCCACAACACACCTGACATAAAAATAGTTAAAAGAAAAAAGTATTGCTCATTGACATTGCAATACCTGGAGATGCACGAATTGAAGATAAACAGCAAAAAAAAATCACAAAGTACCAGGACTTGCAAATTGAAGTTGAACGACTGTGGAAAAAGAAATCATGTGTTGTCCCAATTGTAATTGGAGCCCTTGGATCAATACCTAAAGGGCTACCTCGCTATTTGAAAAATTTAAATTTATCAGACTTGAACATTCTGATTCTACAAAAAACCACCCTACTTGGAACAGCTTATATCCTCTGACGTTACCTTAACAGTTCCTAGGTCCTTGGTTAGGACTCGAGCTGTTGAGCTACCAACCAGCCCCAAAGGCTGTGAATCTCACCAAAGATTAACATAATAATAATAATAATAATAATAATAATAATAATAGGGTAAGGATAAGATCATGGAGCATTTTCTGCTTAATGAGGAAAGGCAACGTTTACCATCACTAAAAACTGTGCCAAAGAAAATTTTGGCCCCTATCATGAAAATGGTTAATGCAGTGTTTTCAACAATTGAACCAGGATCCATCTTGGAAACAAACCAGTTAATGTACAGCGCAGCTGTAATAGTCACTAATGAACTAGGCATTAAAATTAAAGTACCTAGTCATACAACAGAAAAAGCATCAAAGCCAAAGTGGAAAATCCGTTTAGAACAAAAAATAAAAAAATTAAGGGCAGATGCTAGTAACTTAAAGAACATGCATGAGCAACGGCTTAAAAACAACAAAATCATAGATCGGCTAATCAGGAGATATAGATTGGATACAAGAAACATCAATGAAGCTGTAGAGATTGTAAAACAGCAGATAACAGCAACAGCTAGAAAAATTGAAAGATATGAGGCACGAATCATCCAATATAAACAAAATCAGCAATTTTGATCAGACCAACGGCGTTTTTATCAAAGTCTTAATGTAAATGGTGACACCAAAAGTGAAAAACCAGAAAAACAGGCCACAGTTGAATTCTGGAAAGAATTGTGGGAAAATGCAAAGGACTACAACAAGGAAGCAAAGTGGATACATGACTTTGAGAAAAGCATTGGCAACAAACAAATGCAAGTATTAGAAATAACAACTGAGATGGTCAAAAATCGAGTTAAAAAGGTAAAGAATTGGACATCACCTGGAAAGGACCAATTACATGGTTTCTGGCTCAAATATCTGACCAGTTTACATGCAATATTGGCCAGGCAACTGAATGAAATTTTACAAAAGGGCCAAATTGATGAATGGTTGACAACTGGAAAAACATACTTGATTCAGAAAGATCCAACTAAAGGAACAACACCTGAAAACTATAGACCAATAACATGCTTGCCAACAACCTTCAAATTACTCACAGGCATTATTGCAGATAACATGATGGATTATTTGGAAACAAACAACATCTTGCCAGTAGAGCAAAAAGGCAACAAAAGAAGGAGCAGGGGCACAAAAGATCAGCTTCTAATTGATAAAATGATATTAGAAAATTGTAAGAACAGAAAAACGAACTTGAATATGGTCTGGATTGATTACAAAAAGGCATTTGACTCACTGCCACATAGTTGGATCATAAAATGCTTAGAAACAACTGGCATTAGCAAAAATATTACATCCTTTACTGAAAAGGCGATGAAACAATGGAGAACTGAGTTGGCAGTAGGGAATGAGAGCTACGGAATGGTTAATATCAAGCGAGGAATTTTCCAGGGTGATTCACTTTCACCTCTTCTCTTCATCATCGCAATGATCCCACTATCAGTAATCTTGAAAAAAATGAAATTAGGCTACCAAACAGCCAAAGAAGCTGAAAAAATTTCACATTTACTATATATGGATGATTTGAAACTCTATGGAAAGTCAGAAATAGAAATCCAATCATTGACAAACACAGTCCGAGTATTCAGCACCGATATTTCAACGCAGTTTGGCATGGAAAAATGCGCCACTGTATCCATAAAAAGGGGCAAAATCACTGCATGTGAGGGAATTGAAATGCCCAATGGCCAATTAATTAAATGCAAAGAAAATGAAGCCTACAAATACTTAGGCATTCTGCAGTTGGATAACATCAAGCATGGAGAAGTAAAAACTATTGTCAGGCGAGAGTACACCAACAGAGTTAGGAAAATTTTGAAATCTAAATTGAATGGTGGAAATACAATCAAGGCCATAAATACCTGGGCAATACCAGTTATAAGATACACAGCTGGCATAGTTAACTGGACACAAGCTGATTTGGACCTTTTGGACCGAAAAACCAGGAAACTAATGACAATGCACTACAGTTTACATCCACGTGGTGATACTGATAGACTATATCTGCCCGGAAAATCAGGTGGCAGAGGATTATTACAAGTGAAGCAAACAGTTGAAGAAGAAAAACATGCACTGGCTGATTATTTAAAAGACACTCAAGAACATCTATTAATCGAAGTAAAGAACAAAAATCTACTGAAGGCCCAACAGACAAAACAAGAATACAGAAAAGATGTGATAAAATCAAGAATGGAGAGTTGGCAGAACAAAGCACTGCATGGTCAATTTCTGGAAAAAATAAAAGATAAAGTGGACAGTGAACAAACTTGGTTATGGTTAAAAACAGGTACATTAAAGAAAGAAACAGAGTCACTAATCCTGGCTGCGCAAGAACAAGCTATCCGCACAAATGCCATTAAGGCCAAAATCGAAAAATCCTCTGATGATGCCAAATGCAGACTTTGCAAAGAAGCTGATGAAACTGTTGATCACATACTCAGCTGCTGTAAGAAAATCGCGCAGACTGATTATAAATTGCGGCACAATTCAGTAGCACAAATGATCCATTGGAATTTGTGCAAAAATTATAATATTAAAACAGCAACAAACTGGTGGGAACATCAGCCTGAAAAAGTCACCGAAAATCAGATGGTCAAGATCTTGTGGGATTTCCGTATACAAACCGACAAAATACTGGCGCATAATACACCAGACATCACACTGGTTGAGAAAAATAAGGTAACAATCATAGACATCGCAATACCAGGTGATAGCAGGGTCGCCGAGAAGGAACATGAAAAAATCGCAAGATACCAGGACTTAAAAATCGAAATTCAACGACTATGGCACAAACCAGCAGTGGTAATTCCAGTGGTAATTGGCACACTGGGTGCTATTCCAAAAGCACTGGAATTACATTTAAAACAGTTAAAAATTGACAAAATCACCATCAGTCAAATGCAAAAAGCCGCACTGCTTGGATCTGCACGCATATTACGAAAATACGTTACGACGTCCTAGGCCCCTGGGTGGGGCCCGACTAGTAACCAATGCCAAATCCGGCGAAACAACTGGCCGCTGTGATACAATTGTATAATAATAATAATAATAACAACAACAACAACAACAACAATAACTCCGCCGTTGCCGGTCCCAAGCCCGGATGAGAAAGGAGGAGGGTTGGGGTCAGGTTGGCATCTGGTCCCGTAAAAAAAACCCCGCCAACCCATACAATATGGTGAAAAAAACAAATAAGAATTCCATACCGCATCGGTCGTCGCGCGGGTTAACAAGGGCCGCGGCGGATGTTGGGGTCCCTGGACATCCGTCGACAAGTGGGCTACAAGTGGACCAGCCAACAAAACGACAAAAATATAGTGCAAATGAAAACCGTGCCATAATGGCCTGTTACTACAACTCAGAGCCAGAAAAAAGAGGCTATTTAAAGCGAATGTATGAATTATGGAAACAACAATATCCAGATTCAAATGTTAGTGAACAACGACTAGCAGATCAAAGGCGATTTATTATACGGAATAAAGTGTTTAGTGAAGTTGAACATGAGGAAATTCAGGCAAATTGCAAAACCCAAAAAACAATATCACAAGCGGAAATAACTGATATTCAAGACACAACTAAAGACATTATAGTAGAACTCCCAGAAGAAGCTCTCGGGGAGGAAATAACATCACCACCACTAGAACCAGTTATCACTGAACCAACTGATGAACTAACTCAAAAACAAAAAGAATTGAAGGATAAGATCATGGAGCATTTTCTGCTTAATGAGGAAAGGCAACGTTTACCATCACTAAAAACTGTGCCTAAGAAAATTTTGGCCCCTATCATGAAAATGGTTAATGCAGTGTTTTCAACAATTGAATCGGGATCCATCTTGGAAACGAATCAGTTAATGTACAGCGCAGCTGTAATAGTCACTAATGAACTAGGCATTAAAATCAAAGTACCTAGTCACACAACAGAAAAAGCATCAAAGCCAAAGTGGAAAATCCGATTAGAACAAAAAGTCAAAAAATTAAGGGCAGATGCTAGTAACTTAAAGAACATGCATGAGCAACGGCTCAAAAACAAAAAAATCATAGATCGGCTAATCAGAAGATATAGATTGGATACAAGAAACATCAATGAAGCTGTAGAGATTGTAAAACAGCAGATAACAGCAACAGCTAGAAAAATTGAAAGATATGAGGCACGAATCATCCAATATAAACAAAATCAGCAATTTCGATCAGACCAACGGTGTTTTTATCAAAGTCTTAATGTGAATGGTGACACCAAAAGTGAAAAACCAGAAAAACAGGCCACAGTTGAATTCTGGAAAAAATTGTGGGAAAATGCAAAGGACTACAACAAAGAAGCAAAGTGGATACATGATTTTGAGAAAAGCATTGGCAACAAACAAATGCAAGTATTAGAAATAACAACTGAGATGGTCAAAAATCGAGTTAAAAAGGTAAAGAATTGGACATCACCTGGAAAGGACCAATTACATGGTTTCTGGCTCAAATATCTGACCAGTTTACATGCAATATTGGCCAGGCAACTGAATGAAATTTTACAAAAGGGCCAAATTGATGAATGGTTGACAACTGGAAAAACATACTTGATTCAGAAAGATGCAACTAAAGGAACAACACCTGAAAACTACAGACCAATAACATGCTTGCCAACAACCTTCAAATTACTCACAGGCATTATTGCAGATAACATGATGGATTATTTGGAAACAAACAACATCTTGCCAATAGAGCAAAAAGGCAACAAAAGAAGGAGCAGGGGCACAAAAGATCAGCTCCTAATTGATAAAATGATATTAGAAAATTGTAAGAACAGAAAAACGAACTTAAATATGGTCTGGATTGATTACAAAAAGGCATTTGACTCACTGCCACATAGTTGGATCATAAAATGCTTAGAAACAACTGGCATTAGCAAAAATATTACATCCTTTACTGAAAAGGCGATGAAACAATGGAGAACTGAGTTGGCAGTAGGGAATGAGATCTACGGAATGGTTAATATCAAGCGAGGAATTTTCCAGGGTGATTCACTTTCACCTCTTCTCTTCATCATCGCAATGATCCCACTATCAGTAATCTTGAAAAAAATGAAATTAGGCTACCAAACAGCCAAAGAAGCTGAAAAAATTTCACATTTACTATATATGGATGATTTGAAACTCTATGGAAAGTCAGAAATAGAAATCCAATCATTGACAAACACAGTCCGAGTATTCAGCACCGATATTTCAACGCAGTTTGGCATGGAAAAATGCGCCACTGTATCCATAAAAAGGGGCAAAATCACTGCATGTGAGGGAATTGAAATGCCCAATGGCCAATTAATTAAATGCAAAGAAAATGAAGCCTACAAATACTTAGGCATTCTGCAGTTGGATAACATCAAGCATGGAGAAGTAAAAACTATTGTCAGGCGAGAGTACACCAACAGAGTTAGGAAAATTTTGAAATCTAAATTGAATGGTGAAAATACAATCAAGGCCATAAATACCTAGGCAATACCAGTTATAAGATACACAGCTGGTATAGTTAACTGGACACAAGCTGATTTGGACCTTTTGGACCGAAAAACCAGGAAACTAATGACAATGCACTACAGTTTACATCCACATGGTGATACTGATAGACTATATCTGCCCCGAAAATCAGGTGGCAGAGGATTATTACAAGTGAAGCAAACAGTTGAAGAAGAAAAACATGCACTGGCTGATTATTTAAAAGAAAGTCAAGAACATCTATTAATCGAAGTAAAGAACAAAAATCTACTGAAGGCCCAACAGACGAAACAAGAATACAGAAAAGATGTGATAAAATCAAGAATGGAGAGTTGGCAGAACAAAGCACTGCATGGCCAATTTCTGGAAAAAATAAAAGATAAAGTGGACAGTGAACAAACTTGGTTATGGTTAACAACAGGTACATTAAAGAAAGAAACAGAGTCACTAATCCTGGCTGCGCAAGAACAAGCTATCCGCACAAATGCCATTAAGGCCAAAATCGAAAAATCCTCTGATGATGCCAAATGCAGACTTTGCAAAGAAGCTGATGAAACTGTTGATCACATACTCAGCTGCTGTAAAAAAATCGTGCAGACTGATTATAAACTGCGGCACAATTCAGTAGCACAAATGATCCATTGGAATTTGTGCAAAAATTATAATATTAAAACAACAACAAACTGGTGGGAACATCAGCCTGAAAAAGTCACCGAAAATCAGATGGTCAAGATCTTGTGGGATTTCCGTATACAAACCGACAAAATACTGGCGCATAATACACCAGACATCACAATGGTTGAGAAAAATAAGGTCATAATCATAGACATCGCAATACCAGGTGATAGCAGGGTCGCCGAGAAGGAACATGAAAAAATCACAAGATACCAGGACTTAAAAATCGAAATTCAACGACTATGGCACAAACCAGCCGTGATAATTCCAGTGGTAATTGGCACACTGGGTGCTATACCAAAAGCACTGGAATTACATTTAAAACAGTTAAAAATTGACAAAATCACCATCAGTCAAATGCAAAAAGCCGCACTGCTTGGATCTGCACGCATATTACGAAAATACGTTACGACGTCCTAGGCCCCTGGGTGGGGCCCGACTAGTAACCAATGCCAAATCAGGCGAAACAACTGGCCGCTGTGATACAATTGTATAATCATCATCATCATCATCATCATCATCATCATCATCATCATCATCACCACCACCATCAGTCAAATGCAAAAAGCCGCACTGCTTGGATCTGCACGAATATTACGAAAATACGTTACAATGTCCTAGGCCCCTGGGTGGGGCCCGACTAGTAACCAATGCCAAATCCGGCAAAACAACTGGCCGCTGTGATACAATTGTATAATAATAATAATACTTTAGTTGTTTGCTGTTAGCAAAACAAACAACAGAAGCCAGGTCAGTTGCAACTCTGCTTTCAGCTGGCAATTGGCAATTACCAGCAAAAAAGCACCCACTAGGCTGATTAACTGGCAAGGAAGGAGAAAGATGTCGTTTCATAGCATTAAGTTAGTCCAGTGCTATTACTGAGCAAGCCCTACTCCATAGTGGGGTCACAACACAGGTATGAAAGGAAAGGGCTTGCCATAAGTAATCCCGCTTTGCTGCAGACTCCCTGCTTGCCTCAATATATTTTCATAGCTGTTATTCTGCAGCCTGTTTCTTCTAAACAGTCAACATCCTTAATACCCAGTATGTTACTTCTAAATGTGGAATCACATGGTACATGACCACCTGATAGTTGTGAATTTATAAGCTCTTTGAAAAAAGCAAGTTCACCCCCCACTTCAACCATACCTCCAATGTGGAGGTCATTATTCTACCTAGTCGGGCAAGAAGTTCAGAGCAACACTTTTTGGACAAGGGCCAGTTCTGTCCATCTCATGGAACTAATTCAATACTGAAGCTGAGATTACACCGACTCTGATATAATATACTGAAATGCACATGAAGTCTTTCTGCAATGTGCTCTTTGCATGACTTTTTGGGAAGAGGCCTTTGAACAGACTCCTTTAGAGCCTTTAAGCATCAGTTCCTAGAGGCCTGAGTGGGGGACTGTGAGAAAATTGAGAAATTCAGAAGAGTGTTTGGAGAAAGAGAACAAGACTCTCTGCTGGGTTGAATTTGTTCTGGAGATCCCAAAGCTCCTCATAGAAAATCTTCCCATCCGCAACAGGAACAGAAACACAGTGCTCTGTGGCTGGCCTGGGATTTACCAATTCCAAAGTTCCATTTACCTGTGTTAAATGATTTCAGATTGAGCCCCATGGATTATGCACTCTTGAGGCTACAGTAATCTCTATTTCCACAGATTTTAGGGGAGAGAATTAAAGCAAAAACAAACCAGCCCGAAGAAAAATGAAAAGCCATTCTTCCATTTCATGACTTGGCTGCTCTCCTTTGTCAGTTTCGAAAGAAGTGAATTATTCTTCCTTTAATTCTTAGGATCAGTCTATCCATCAAAATGAAAAATGGAAGGAAATGGCGGGAGTGCTTACCGGATTGGCTTCGAGACTTGAGAGCTAAATTTTGTGAATTCTCCTGGAGCAGTCCACTCAGAGCCCAGCTAAGGAGGTGGGAAAAAGAAGAAGAAATGAAGATATTGTTTCATTTTTTTCCCCAGAAATAAAATGTATGGATGTTTCCTAATAACCTCATTAGTGACAACTGACATCTGCTTAAAAAAGCAGCTACTCAGAGAAATTTGTTTCTATTGCCTTCCAGTATTTTTTTTACTTTCTAGTCTCACTTACTGAGATCTCTTGATACTCTCCTATTTAAGCACTAATCTAACTCAGCCAACTTTTGCAAATAGGCAAGATTGAAAAGGACTGATCAAACAAGAGTGGTTTGCAACTGGTTATTTCAGTGATAATGCAAAAATGGTAATCTTGTCCCATGATAGGGCCTCCAATCTCTATAATAGTAAGAGTCAGTTTGGTGTAGTGGTTGAGCAGGTGGACAGGAAATCAAGAGATTATGAGTTTCTAATCCCACTTTAGGCATGAAAAACAGCTGGATGATTTTAGGCCAGTCACTCTCTCTCAACCCAGCTCACCACAGAGGGTTGCTGTTGTGGGAAAAATAGGAGGAGGCAGGAGTATTAGGTATGCTCCCTGACTTGAGATAGATAGATAGATAGATAGATAGATAGGTAGGTAGGTAGGTAGGTAGGTAGGTAGGTAGGTAGGTAGGTAGGTAGGTAGGTAGGTAGATAGATAGATAGATAGATAGATAGATAGATAGATAGATAGATAGATAGATAGATAGATAGATAGATATGGCTCTGTGTGTGTGTGTGTGTGTGTGTGTGTGTGTGTGTGTGTTCCAGCATAACTCTGGAATGCCTCAAGCAATTTCAACCAAACATGGTACACAGATGACTTATTCTCTGGAGAAAAATACTGTGGTGGTCAGACACCCCTAACACCCCTCGGGGGGGGGGGGTGTTCTGCTAAGATGCAGCCTGTTGTGCCTTGAAATGGCTTCTACTGTACTGCTGTAAAATGGCTTCTACTGTACAGTGCAGTGGAGTTGCCATGGTAACAGTTTCACAGTACTACACAAGGGGGCTCCCTCTGGTAAGAGGGAAAATCCAACATTAGAAAGTATGTTTGGTCCTGACATTCCCTCCCCTATAAATAAATATCTGGGCAAAACCGGGTTATCAGCTAGTAAAGTAATAAAAGCTGGATTAAAAAACTAAAAAATAACTAATGCTTGAGGTAAAAATACTTGTAACTTTACAACAACTTAAAAGCTACAACTTTTTTCTCTCCTAAAGGCACTGTCTCAATTTCACCCCACAAATTATTTTAAAAAAATTACTTGTGTCTTTCTTAGCATTCCCATCTCTGCTACCTAGACCTGGAATCAAAGAAGATGGAACAGTATGGAAATTACAAGAAAATCAATGCTCCAGCCTTCATTTTATCCCTCCCAATATCATTCCCCCCCCTCTTTGTATTTGCATTTATGGGAAGGGAATAAAAATGGTAGCTTTGTGAAAGTAACACCAAATCTGCTTTTCCAATTACTCTTAAAGAAAATGGGGATGGGGGATGAAAAAGGCACTACAGCATGTTGTCTTCAGGAGAGGAAAAATTCAAGAGGGTGGGAGGCAGAGCAATGGAACCCCCAAAGGAAAAGCTATGAAACTGCCTTTGAAGCATTTGTTATGAGGTTACAACTAAGCTGTAAGTTAATAAACTCAGCTTCAGAAAATTCCACAGCATTCTCATAGAACAGGGATGTGGCATTGATCCTAGGTCTGGGTATTCCTTATATGTGAAAGTAGGCATAAATGTGCAAGTTTTGACCCTAGCCTTTGTGCATCCATTACAAATATACACATTGAGAGAACTACGGCTGTTCTGGGACTTGGCCATGCAAGTTTAAAATATGACGATAAAGGAAGATTTAATTTTGTTTTGCTTTAATTTGTTAACAGGATGTCAAAAGCACAGTTTATAAATCTGTGTACCCTGGGGATTTCAAAACTTCCTAGTGTTTCAGAGACAGTCTTTGAAATATAAGTGAGATAAGCAATAAAAACACATGTTCAGAGGAAGGGAAAACAGATATGAAATCTGATCAATTTCATATGAAAACCTCTGTGTCTTGAAAGAGTGTTCCTAGCAATTGCCTACTTTCTAGAATCAAGCTATTAATCATACATACAGTATTTGTATGTGTTTTTCTCCCAAGAGTTCTCTTTCTTCTTTGCTCTTTACTGGCAAGCAAATTCAGAGGCTTTAATTCAGGGCAGAAAAAAACTTTCACGTCTTTTTCTGGCACAAAACCATTTTGCTTAAATTGCTATTTTAAAAAACCCAGTCCTTCCTGGCTTCTTGAAACAATTGTGAAAGTAATTAAGAGTTTTTGCAAATTCCTCTGTTCCTCTAATACTCTTGGTTGGTATAAGGAGAGTAACTCCTTATTGGAATTAGAGAAGTAACTCCAAGCACAGGAAACTTTTTCCTAGTTATTTCTTTGCTTGGATCTGCCTAGCTGGTGTTGTCCAGATGTATCTTTGATCTTTGATCTTGCTGGCTGCAAGTTGGAGAGATGCAATTCCTGAAGGCATTAGACCAGGAGTGGCTAGACTGAAGTAGCTAGATATAATAGTCCTGATAACTAGGGGATAAAGTAGGAACACCGTTCTCATTGTGTGTGAGAATTCTGCTCAAATAAAAGACAACGTGCATTTCCATCTTTAAACATTATATAGCAGGTATTACCAAATTCTTACTGCTCAAAATATACCCTTTAGGTTTCCAGATTTAAAAAAAATAATCCTATTTGTGTGAACCCAGGCTAAGGGCACAGTCAGACAACTCTGGATTTGTTTCACTGATGCAACCTTTTTTTGAAATCTTTTGCTGATTCCATATAAGGTATAACACGCCATTAGTATTTAACGTATAAACACACCAGTAATATTGAATGAGCAGCCCTTGAGGCCTCTATCATAACTTTGCTGCTTCTGTCAAAGATACAGATTTTGCTGAACAGCAAAACAGCGCTACAATTGTAGAAATCAAAATAGCCTAAGGAGTTGCATTAATTCTCTCTCTGTCCATTATATTTGGGTCGGTAAATGCACAGGAATGCACTTTTCCCAGATTCAGAAAAATCTACAGAGGGACTATTGACAGCATGGGGGCAGAAGCACTTATTTAGCTGTTTTCAAACATTTTAAAGTTGAACAGCTGAGCTAAAACTCACAAACATTGAAGATTTCTCCGCTGAAGTTATTTTGTACATTTGCTTATGCTTCTTATATGCTACATTTTTCCCAACACAGCAAAGCGTTCACAGTAATGACTGGATTTTAATAGAATGCCCAACTGCTTGGGTCACATGAAGAGATAGATATAGGAAAAAGAGGAAGCACAATTTGGTGCAGATTCCTTGAACCTGAAGGTTAGACTTCTGAGTGTCTTAGTAAATATCAAGTTTATTCATAGCAAGACCTCTTTCATTCATGAACTGGTAGCACGTGAATGGGCAGACTCAGCATGTATCACTAAAACCGATCAGGTGAAGAAGGCAATATAGTTCTGCTAGATACAGTATATGCCCTCCTAGATTTCAGGTCCTTCAACAACCACCTATGATGATACCCAGTTGTATAAAATCATCCTAGGCCAAATCAGAGGTGCTGGAGAAATCTTTGACTCATGCTGTAAGGGAGTCATAGCTCAGATTGAATCCTCCTTTATTTCTGATCCTTTAATAGATCTGAGGAGATTACACTCCCCTTTGAAGAGAATGATCTGTGGCTTAGGCAATTTCCTGAAAACCTTCAGGTCCTACTAGAACAAGAAATAGACACCAGGACCAGAGGAGCTCTTGCCCATCTTAAATTGGTGTGCAATTTGCAGTCTTTCCTGAGTAAAGAAACTTTACCATATGATCACACCCAACAATTAAATGACTATAATCTGGGAGTTATCTCTATCTGTAAAATTCAATTGGTAAAAATGCAGTTGCCTGGTTAGTAAGAATTGTAATATGATGTTGTGGTTACTATTAGTTTTCCAGAGCCAATCCACACACCCCCAATCTGTAATGCCCTTTGTGATTGGGCTTTAAATTATTTGAGGACCTGCCTCTCCTAATTGGATGCTCCCCAACCTATACATGCATGAAGGGAAGGGATGCTGAGGGCCCTGACCCCTGACAAAGTTAAGGGGTCACAGACCCAGAAACTGTCTTCCAGTGGCCATAATGCTATGGAGTAATTTAACCTTGGTCTAATTCAGATTTTCCTCCAATCTGCCAGAATTGTTTTGTTTATCACCTTTTAAAAAACAATGTGTGCTTTAGCAAACTTTTATTTATTTTTTGTGACACTGGACTCCTGCTTTCTTTTTATTTGATTGGTGTTTTGGGTTATGGTGGTTTGGTCTAGCAGTTGGACAGACTAATTGTTTGGAATTTTATATGATGCTTTTACGATAGTTAATTTGTAAATCATCCAGAATCTGGGAGCTTGGCAGTGCATAAATAAATGTAATAACTAATTAACTAACTCAATAAACCAAAGCATTTTGCCTGAAATCAAATTGCAAATTTCCTACTTTGTATGGGAAAACATGTCTTATTTCCACCATTTCTTTACTCTCTAACATAGAGGTAAATAGACTCTCCATACATAGTATGGAAATGAGAACTCTATTTTCACTCTAAATGAACTGAGAGAAATAAGCATAAACCTTGTGCTATAGCCACAGACAAGAGACCTACAATGCAAGGCAGTGTTAGTGAAGAAACCAAATGGGTTCAAGCTGTGAACCACAGGAGCAGAAGGGGGCTTGCATATAAAATATCACTATTGCAACATGTGAGAATTTCAAACAGATCCTCAAACACACACATTTGAATTTTGTACAATACATCCAGGTTTTAATTATGCAGCCTCCAGATGTAAAACTCACAGCTGAGTTGGTTCAAGGTTTATATGTTTCCCAGTGGCAACACTACGGTTTCATTTACATTTAACTCTCTCAGCAAGGAACCAAAGAGATGGTGCCAAATGGTACTGTTTGTAAGAAGGCTGTAAGAAGCAGATCGACCCATGGAAAGCTGCTACAACCCTTTTGTCATCATCAAATTATCAGAAGTTGCCCACCTTGCCCACAAACGCCACCAGACGTATATTGGCCGGGGTCTCATCAGAGCTGAGCCAAAATTCAGAATTATCATCCGAAGCTACAGAAAACTGAAAATCTCCTGTAAGGAAAGAAAAGAGAATTTAGCTAGTAAGAGCAGGAAAGTTGAAATTTAAATTTGTTTCCTGTCCTGGCAAGCTACCTACATTGTCATGTGATCTTAAACATTACTGTCTGATCTAAAAAACCTGGAGTGACAGTGCCTTATTGTTTGGTTTATTTTTAAGAAGGAGGTGGGGAGAGAGAAAGAAATACTTTATTCAAAAAAGTCTCTTAAGCTTTTTGAAGGCATGAAACTTGTGATCTGGGAAGGGCACTGAGGAGCAAAATGTGTTACAATCATTACTTAGATAATCTGACTTCTTCTGGAGCTGCACAATAATGCCCAGGGTGAGACTGTGGGAGAAAGGCAATAATAGGGGATTTTAAAAATATTCTGGCATGAAGCTAGGGGAGAGAAACTCCAGAAAGGAAGCTCTGCCCTTGAAGGAAAAGTTATTGTACTCACCATCTTTGAAGGGATGAATGTAGCCAAAAATACGTAGCCCGTAATTTTTCCACTTGGGTGACACAGCCAACTTTTTTATTGTTGTACGAGTCTAGAAGTTAGAAAGGGGGGAAAAAAGAGGCTCTTTGCATGTAACATTCCACTTCACAGTGGGAAACTGGAATGTTGGACAAATGCTATCCAATTGTATTCACTGTGATAGCACACTGGAAAACCGAGCTTATATATATGAGCTTCTCCTATGTATTGTGCAAATTCAAAGCATTACATAAAACATCAGCAGAGTGAGGGAATGCCAATTAAACTTTCTCTTCAGATACAGTAAATAATGTCCTATTACTTTAGTGTTACTGTCGGCTTTATTGTGTTGCACTATTATCTTGGTGTTTTCCTCTTCTAAGCTCTTTTACATTGCTGGCCTTTGGCTATAAAATTCATTCACTCATCCAGCAAAGTGACTATTGTAAGAATTTAAAGGCACCATTATAAGAATAAATGAAGTCAAGTGGGAATTTCTATTGTACTGCTGATCTTCCCACACCGCTGTATAACTTACTCTATCAGATTCTAATTTTGTGAGAGTTCCCATATTTGGACACAATCATAGGGACAGGAAGTTGTATAGGCTACATTTTTATTCAATTTTCTGTCCTTAGGTTGTACTGAACTTCAATTCCAATAATTTCTGGACAGCACAATTTTTAATTAGGAGAACCTGTAGCTCAGCAAATCATGATGGAACCCAACAGAAAAGACTGGTTGTGATTATTTCACTTTTGTACACTTTGATTTTTCTTTCTTTGTTGTATACAAAGAGTCAGAATGATAGGAACAGTTTACAAATGTCGTAAACAAATGAATGCATGAAAAATACTATTAAATGAAAGATATTACTGGCATTCGCTATCATTCAGATAAAGCCAAATTACATTTAACAAAATGTAAATTCACTTCAGAAGTGCTTAAGAATATTTATTGCATAGAAAAAGAGAAGAAGCACTCTCTTGGAAGCTATGAAGAACTGGCATCTTTTTGGAGATTAGATTATACTCACATGAGGATATAGGGGGAAATGCAGATTCTTCCTTAGATGTCCCACAGCTCCTCCACACCAATCTTCAAATACATGCAAGTTTGCTCTCCCTTTGTACTGCAAAATAAAATGGCATCACTTAGGTTATACATAAATTCTCTGGAGGTCTTGTAGTTTATGGTGTATATATAGGCATGCAGGTGTGTGGATGTAAAAAATAAGAATAAAGAACCTGAGTTCTTTAAAAAATGGATTTTAGCTTGTATCACCCCAAACCAATATTAAATGGATATGGGGGGGGGGGGTTGTCTTAAATACAAGTTTAGTATGTAAGATATCTTTCCCCTGCCAGGTAGACACCTAAGTTATTGATAATATTCATCAGTTAGCAAAAAAGAAAGACTATGAATGTTATTAAACAAAATGAAGCATCACTCTATATTTTACATGGTAAATATTACCGAGCACTTACTGATGAAAATAATATTGTACATTATGAGAGGTCCTTTATTTGCTGATAAACAAATTCAATTTTTTAAAGATATACATTAATATTTATCCTTTAAGGAATCTCACACTTCTCCCGTATATCTTTATTTAACATATTTATAACTTACCTACAATGCAGAGGATCTTGTAGTAGATTATACTACATAATGCATTGTACTGATAAAGGAGAATGTTTGTAGTTCAGGGTTGAAATGAGGGGTCTTTGGTGCTCTCTGAGCTTGGTTGCTTTCTTGCAGATGTTTCATTACCCAAACTAGGTAACGTCATCAATGCTAGTAAAGAGTGGGGTTTGCTCCCAGTTTATATTCTAGTGGCCTGCCCTGTCAGCATTGGTGGGAATGATTTTGGAGGTTATTTGGTTGGGTTGTTTAGTGCTAGCTTATTTGGCAGTTCCTTGACTGAGGTATTGTTACTTCTTGATTGTTGATCTTGGTGTTAATTTATGCTCATCTGGGTGTTTATTGTTGGTGATGAGGTGCTTGACTCTTTTTGTTCCCTTTTGGATTGTTCATTTTCTCTTGTGCAGCGTATGTGGATATTGTTTATATGTATTGTATCTACTGATGACCAATTTGTCAGAGTGCCAGGCTTCCAGTACTTCTTTAGTGTTGTTGGACTTGGCTTGTTCTTGTGTAAGAACTCTATTTAGATAAATCCTGAGCAGCAAAAAAGGAAACATATAATCTGTACAACATCTTCCCACAAAATGGATAGACTAAAACCAAGATTAGCATCAGATCAATGATGTGAGCATCAGATTATCATCAGACCAACAATCAAGAACTAAATATTGCCCCAATCAAAGAACTGCCCAACAAGCAAAGAGTAAACAGCTCAACCAAAGAACTGCCAAGACAATTCCCAACAACATTGAACAGGGCAAACCATTAGAATATAAATAGAGAGCCATTTCTTACTAGTACTGATGATGTTACCTAGTTTGGGTAATGAAACGTCTGCATGAAAACAACCAAGCTCAGAGAGCACCAAAGACCCTCATTTCAACCCTGAACTACAAACATTCTCCTTTATCAGTACAATGCATTATGTAGTATAATCTACTACAAGATCCTCTGCATTGTAGGTAAGTTATAAATATGTTAAAGAAAGGCACATGGGAGAAATCTGAGATTCCTTAAAGGATAAATATTAATGTATATCTTAAAAAATTAAATTTGTTTATCAGCAAATAAACAATTAAATAACTGAAAGTTCTGGCTTTAGATAAAAAAATCCTTAACTATAATAAAAGAATGTCGAATGTGAATAGTTGCAGAATAAACCTTAGAAATCAAGAATGCCTTTTTGAAAACTTAGAAATCTCCAGATCTGAACAAACCAGGGGTGACAACAAATGTAGGTGCTATATTTTCAGACAGCCAGTTGCAACTTGATGTATTTGATAAAGTATTGGAGAACATTATGGCCTCTCAACTCTAGCCAATAGTGACATTACCATCCTAAATTAATACTATTACCTCAACTCTGGCAACTTTAAGCTGTATCGACTTCAATTCCAATAATTCCCCCAGCCAGCATGCCATAGTCCATTCAGCTTAAAGTTGCCAAGGTTAAGAAACAATGATCTAGGCTCATGCCAGTCAGTCTTGGTTATGGGGAAAACAGATATAATATTCTCTTATTAGACAAAGAAATATAAAATGGAAACTATTGCACCTGGACTGCCAGAACAATTTATGAAAATCTTTCCTCTTGGTATTGAATTTTTGCCAATTGTCAATTTATATTACGGTCACGGAACAGCACAAAAAATTAAATATTAAAATAAAGCAAAACCGAACAAGGCATAGTAATATATTACAATCGATGATGAAATCATCAGTGGGTGATCAAGGTCTGCCTAATTTTACAGACAATGTAACAAAACTTAGCTACATTCAGAAAAATTGGATCATACAATTGTAGTTGTACATAAAAACAATCAGAATTACCGGAATATTTAATCAGGTAAGGTGTTATGAGTCCTTGAATCCCTATAGGGAGGTTGGGGGGGGGGCAATACACAGGATATGAGCTGTAATTTCAGTGGCCACCGTCTACAGGAGCACAAACTCAGCTCATATGGAACTTTTTAATATCGGTCCTGCAGAACTGCTGTGGGCAGAACATTATGGGGCAAAGTTAATGTCCTCTGAAATTTTAAAGACAGTTATATGATATAAATATCTCACTCTATGTTCAAGAAAACATTCTTGGGTAAAGCAGGCATGTCCTGATCCTTAATACTTTGTTTAAATGCATTAAGTGCATGCTCATAGCCCATCATTAGGAACTCCTCTTTGGAGAGGCTGAGATAGCAATAGCACGTAGACTTGCATACCACTTCATAGTGCTTTACTGCCCTCTCTAAGCGGCTTACAGAGTTAGCACATTGCCTCCAACACTTCGGGTCCTCATTTTATTGACCTCGGAAGGATGGAAGGCTGAGTCAACCTTCAGCCTGGATGTTGCGAGTTTTAATAAAATGGTTCTAATCTATGTTGGTTTCTAGTTGCCCTCCATAAGGAAAGGACTCAGATCTGTAGGGAAGATCACACACCAGTTTCAACCTTGAACAGCTCTGCCTCCCTCCTTAGAACTGCATTAGAAACACTGTGGGATACCTGCATATTACCGTTTTGTAATACAAACCCACTCAGTTGGTCACAGCCACATGAGCAGTAATGGCCTCTTTCTACTGCTGACAGCTACACTTTAACATTAGCCAAGCCAATATTGCTACTAAACATAACTGATAATCAAGCCACATCATTTGTACCATCCAAATATTGTCTTGGCTAAAAAGAGGAAGTCTGTCCAGCTAGAGCAAGATATTTGGCAACTGATGCATATTTCCCAAGCTGTTTTTATCAACACAAGTCCACTGGAAAAAGCAGTTCCAAATCCAACAGATAATTGTGTTAAACGAAAACATTATTATAGTACAGTAATCTCAAAATTGTATGGAGATCACCGTTTTATTAAGAAAATTGAGAATTTCTTGTTAGAGAATCTTAACTCACACTGAGCTTCTTATTCCAAAGGTTAAAGTCTATGTTGAACATATGTGCTAGTTCTGTCCTTGCGTATCTCCACCCCATGTTTCTCTAATTATTTTGTAATTTCTTTCTAATTTCTTTCTGCCCTCTGAGGCTCATTTTGCTAGTTAAGCACTGCCACCAACTTAAGACTTTATTTATTCTTTCATTATTACTACTGGCTTCCCCTGTAGTGATTCTGGTTTATAAAATAGGATAGCATACTGAAGAGACAATAAAATGTACTTTTATTAATGACTTGCATTAGCAAGATTATGACAATTTCTCAATGGAAAAGGAACTTATTTATAATTTAATAAGTTTGGGGCCACCTTGTTAGCCCATGGAAATCCAATACCTGTCTTAATAGGTTTTTTTCTAGTGTTGTGTGCTGCACAGAGTCTATTGGATTTGGTGACCAATAAACTTAAAATAATAACATCACCAACTACTCATGTGAATTACATAACAAGGAGAAGTTAGCATTATACTTCTTCTCTATCACATCTAGGCACTCTTGAGCATAGGAAACTTCACTTGAAGGCACTTTCAAATACATACTCTTGATGTGTCTTCTAGAGTAATATTAAGCCATGTGAAATAGGGCTCTATCATGGATGAGCATGTATGTTATGCACCTTTAAAATTAGCAGACTTACATGAACGAGAAATGTAGAGAATAGAAAAGTTCCTTTGCTACTCAGAAATACCCTCTGCTATTTTACCCCACTGATAGTAGGAAAAAAGAAGTAGCTATCACCTCTAACTAGCACCATCTAAATGTTATTTGACGTACATTTCTGGAAGTTGCAAGATAGGTACTCTATCATTTGTGCAGTTCCATATAAACTGGATATCCCATTTTTATAGAGGTCCTTTAGGCATGTTGAAAAATTATTAACCCTCATTAGCATATGTTAACACATCTTCTAAGCAGGACATATAACTTATTCCCCACAAAATCATTTAGACTTTGAAAAGATCCTTAAGAGAAATTGTCTATAATATATAAATTTATGTTAAATTTATGTTGGAAATGTGAACAAGAAGAGATATTTTATCATGTTTGATGGATGGGTTTAAAAAAAGCTAGAAAATTTGGGATTCAAATACACACTGATTCAGAGAATTTTAAAGATTAATGTACAATTGAAACCAGAAGTTTTCCCCCCCCCTCTTTGGGTACTGATGGGACAGTTAAAAAATAAGTCATGGAACTCTGTTTCCATTTATGATAGCTGCAGTGAGATTATTGTGCACACAAAGATGAAAAGATACGGCACCACCCACAATGAGAAATGGTTGATGAAGATGGTAGAACTTGATGAGATGGCTAAATTGATTTTTCGTTTATTCAGAGAAGAGACAGTATCAACATTTATCCCTGACTGGAAAATCCTTTAGATTTTTTGAGTAAAACAGAAAAAAATGAATGTACAACAAGTGGGCAAATTATAGAAAGAAGGGCATGTTGTAACCATAGAGTAAGAAGTAAATTTATAATTGTACATATAACTGCAGTCAGTTCTTTGTATGCCTTTTCTCTCTCTCTCTCTTGCTTGTTTTTCTTTCTTGCACTTTAAGATTTCTGTTGATTTTTTCTTGCTTTTATCTTCCTTTTGAATTTTTTAAAATATATATAAATAGATTTTGAAAACATCTACAAACCAATATCCAGTATTTCAGATGTAACAGAAACAATGTAAAATTATGTTTAAAAGTCTAGGAAAAGATTAAATCAGTTAACTCCTATTCAAAATGTCAGGTAAAATAAAATATTATTCAACAGTTTCTTAAAAATCATAGTGAGGTGATGCCAAACATACTCATACAAAAGAAGTCCATTTCCTGAGATGATTCTGCTGAGAAAACATTTTTTTCTATTTCCTCCTGACACTAAAAAAGCTACTACACATAATATGGGTAATATTTGATTCCAAGAGTGTTGGCATCTGCAGCTGAAGGTCAAACCAGAGGTCATTGCAGTTATCCCATATCCACCATTCACAATTATCAACTACAAAACAGCAATTCCTGAATTCACAATCTTGCTGAAAATGGGCCTTTCCCTTTCATAACATCTCTGTTGCAATGATAATCCCATCCAGCAGTGATTCATTATGTCCTTCTTTCTTGCATTCAGCTGGCACACCTCAGCTGCTGCTCCCTAGTATCATTGTAATTCTTGAAATAGAGGACTGGCCACAAGTTTCATTAAAGTCAAAGGAGCTGAGGGTATTATGGAAAAAAAATTATGGCTGAAATGGAATAATATCAATGTAAATCCCTGATATAACCCAACAGAGTATCTTCTCATAAAAGTCAGTGTTTCAGAACCGATGCTTCAATAAATACAACACATATCATGCTATTGTTATTTTGCATGAAGTTAATGTAAGATGCTGATCAGTCTCCTGTGCACACCTAAGTAATGAATAAAGCAAGTAACTAAATTTATTATCCTTTGTGACATATCCCAGGAGAACAGGATACAAGATTCTCCCTCCCTCTCTCTATAGATGTATATGTATATTTGTATGTGTTTATATATATAGATACCTCCCGCCTACCAGGCACCTGGAAAGCAGGCCTAGTCAACAAATGAGCCCTACCCACTACCCAGACAAAACAACGGACACACAGTATATATATATATATACTGTTGTTATATATATATAACATCCACGCATATATATATATGTGTGTGTGTGTGTGTGTGTGTGTGTTGTGTGTTGTGTTGTGTTTGTGCTGATAAATAAATAAATAAATAAAATATATTGTTTTCTGAGGTTTTGTGGGTTTTCTCCTGCGTAAAATTGGAAGTGTCTTCCGCCCTTATTGACAAATGAGTCCCTAACACGAGGAATGACACCAGACCCACACTCACAAGAGCCACACAGGATGTCACCACCAAACATCCACGCAGAAAGCAGACTCAAACCCACATTGATGTTGAGGCACGACCAAGGACCAGAAGCCAGACCACAACTGCACTATTAGCCACTTTAAATCCCTCCAATCCTTACATGAAGCACAAACCCCCAACCAATCAGAACACACCTCCACCCAATCAGAACACAGCCAAGCTCCCACCCAATCAGCTCAAACCCCCACTGGCAGTTAAAAGGAAGAAACAGCTGAGATCTCACATTGCTCCTGGAAGCACGAAGCCGAGCAAACAAGCCTGAAGATGATGAATGAGACTTCGTCGAAACATCGGCAAGACACTTCCAATTTTACACGGGAGAAAACCCGAATAACCAAAGACATATATATATATGTATGTATGTATGTATGTATGTATGTATGTATGTATGTATGTAGGGTAGGAGGGTAGGGAGGACCTCACAAGGGGAGGATGGGACAAGATGGTCCAGAGGGCAGGTGCAATGACAGAGAAGGCTTTTCTCCTGGACTCCGCTAGCTGGAATAATCGGATTGATGGGGCTCACAGCATGCCTCTCTGTCGGCACGAGTGGAATGGGCCAATCCCAGTGGGATGCATTTCTAATAGCTTCTCTGCCTATTTTCCTGTCATAATGGCAGCCAAATAGCATCTAAAATGCCCAGATGGAAATATCTGTGTTGCAATGAGGAGTATTATTCCAAATCCTGTAAATAAATCTCAGCTAAAGATTCAGCAGGAGGTGAGCCGGATCAAAGAAGAGGAAACTGAATCAATTAAATCTTATTTATTTGCCTGAACTAATTGTAGAACCTCCCTGGCAGCATTTAAAAACATTGTTTAGCCTCTATGAACATAAACCTTCAGGAAAGGTTCAATTATTGTAAGATCATTTCATAAAACAATGGTCTCCTCAGCCAAGAATTAGTCTATTCACAGGCTGTTACAGCCTTTTGGCAGAGAACGTAAGCTTGACATCAAATGCTGAAATCCATTATGAAACTTCTATGAAGCATCAGAATAGAAACAGAGCAAATATTCTAATTTTTTTTACACTTCCCATTCACTTCAGTGGATTGCATCAGGCTGATACACATAAAAGATCAGATGATTAGGCTGATGTTTTATGTGATTTTGAAGCTATTGTGGCTTAGTGTCATTTACAAACCAGACTGCTCTGGCTGATTTATCAAATCATGATTTGGGTTAGCTCCAACAATTCAATGACCTCAATGTTTCATTTAATAATACTTTCTAAATGTTCCCCCTGCAAAAGCACCAACTCTAAATTACCTTCTCTCCCTCTTGATGAGAATGATAACTTGCATAGCAGGAATCAAACACAGAATGAAAAAAAAGGTAGAATTTAAATTTTGGTGTATATATACAGGCTTTGTGTGTTGCATATTGAATAAACATCTATTATACTTAGCCTCATTCTTATCTATAACAAGATATCTACACTAGCCAAGTTGTGCCTGATAGTCGACCAATCAATTCCAGAATAAAGGCTGAGGGCATAGACAAGCTAGATGTACAGAATCTTTATGTATCATTGCATTTGTATGCCGCTAATTCCATGTTGGCTGTTGGTTTACACAGAATCCAATAAAAATAAATTCCACAACATTCAGTAAATCTTATAGCAACAATGACCCCTTTGTTATCAAGCTTATCTATATGAGCTACCCAGTGGTGGGTTCCGGATCCTGTTGCAACCGGTACAGTTGCAACGGGGCCCTGTGTCCTCCACATAAACGACGCAGCATGCATGTACACACATGCAGCGCGTGCATGCGTCTTACCGTCCAGCAACATCTCAGCGAGCCTCCGTGATGCTCCAGCTGCTCGGCAGAGCGTCGCGCAGACGCTGTATGTGCCGTGCACATACGCGGAATCCCCGAAGAGTTTAAAGACAGGTAAGAAGCACGGGCAGGTGGGCCATCTGGAGTACCATACTGGAACAGTACCCGGTGCTCCGGGCAGGCTCCGGTACACCTGTACCGGGGAGTACCGCCTGCAACCCACCACTGGAGCTACCAAATGTTCTCTAAAAAAATCCATTTTGAACTATGCTTCTAAAAGCCAGATATTCTATCTTTTTGCAATAAAGTATTCCATAAGCATGGAGAACTTGATTGAGGAACATTGTTTCCTTGCTTCCCTCCTCAAACCTTACATGGGAAGGGCTTTTAACTTCATGTTGGGAAGCCAGTGTTGGATGACTGGACCAACCATATTGGATTTTGAAAATAACAACCATCACCTTCAACTATATCAGAAGTGTAATGGAAATCAATGCATTCCCTATAGTTATTCTGGGCCAAAGTATCACTTACCTCCTCATTCCAAGGCAGAACATGGCTTGTTACATTTGGTTTTGAGGATCTTCCAGTTCTGTCGTGACTATACCTTTTAGAAAACCACCCATGAACTCCTTGATCTTCTACCTGTAATTTAGAAAAAGGGAAATGTAAACAAAAGAAATATTGAATAGGATGCGTAAAGGACCAAAGAAACATACTTTTGGAATTATGCCTGATAATTCCAAAAGATACCAGTGCCAAATACAAAAGCTTTGAGAAAATTGGTTGATAATAATAGAATGCAAGTGTTGAATGAGATATTCTGGTCCAGTTCTGTCAAACTGGCGGCCCGTGGGATGCATCACACCCAGGGCACACCCACCCCAGCTCCGCAAAGGCAAAAAATGACACAATATGTCACATGACACAATCCAGTTTGACACCCATGCTCTAGACCACCTTCCTATGTACAGGAATCTATCACTACAGCAGATACAGAAAGGGTGCAACAGAGGAGGTAAATCTTCTAGGTCTTTTCAGATACACAGTGCTATCACTCCTGAGACACATCCAGATTAGACACATCAGCAGGAAATGACTCAGACCTGCCCAATCAGCTTATGTCAACCATCCTTCCTTTTAAAGAGACAAATTACTTAGGCAATTAGGGTATTCAAAGAAAGGAACAAAAGTCTTAGCTTGTGATCAATGACACCTTGTCAAATTCCTCTTCTGGCAGAATTAATTCTCAGCCAGCTGCCACTTATGAAGGAAGAAAGGGAAAACATCCCAAGATTAGCTGTGTCACACCTGGCCTTCCCTCCAGTAGCAAAGGTTTTGCTTTTTATTTGAAATGCCCGTATCAGCTAAAGATGGGAGGCAGATGGCTGCTTTCTGCAGGATTGGGACTTTTACACCTGGCCTCTAATTCGCTAGCTTCTTCCTTATGAAGAAACTGTAGCTGTCACTGAGGCAATCAGTGCAATGGTTAGAAGGATGTAAAGGTGAGCTGTGGCTCTTGGAAGCACTTGCTCCCATCTGTGGCTCTGATCTCATTCCTGAGCATCCATCATAAAAAAGGATTGGCTGTCTGAAATGACAACAGATATTCTATCTCTCTGGCAAACACACAGAAAGACGTGGGCCTCTGTTGTTCACAAGAACTGCCACAGAGAAAAGAGCTATTTGCAGAACTGAGCTACATCATAATAGAAACTAGTCTTCTCTAGGTGGTGTTTTCTCCAGCTGGGAATACTGGGAAGGTGGTATCTTCTCCAGGTGGGAATACTACGGAGTAGTCTAACATGTTGAGAAGATACTAGGGCAATGATGGTGAACCTTTTTCGTATGGTGTGCCAAAATTGTGTGTGGATGCGCTATTGTGCGCACATGCATGCCCACACCAATTCAATCTTCCCCACCCACCTGCACATGCGTGCACGACCCAACCTGCACATGAAAGCATGACCCCTTCCCAGGCTCCAGAGCTTTCCTGAAGCCTGGGGGGGCAAAAACAGCCTCCCCTAGGCCCCCAGAGGCCCTCTAGAAGCCTGAAATGATTCGTTTCTGAACTGAGTCCTTGGGAGAAGGGCGGCATATAAATCTAATAAACCTAAACCTAAACTTCCGGTTGACTGTTTGGGGCCGTTTTCTGCCCTCCCTAGGCTTCTGGAAAACTCGTGAAGATTGGGGAGGGCGAAAACAGTGCCAACGAGCCAACTGGAAGTTTGGGAACAAACTTCTGTTTGGCCTGTTGGGTCTGTTTTTCACCCTCCCTAGCCTCCAGAGGCTTTCCTGAAGCCTGGGGAGGGTGAAAATGTCCTCCCCCGGCCCCACAAAGACCCTCCGGAAGCCTGAAATGATTTATTTCCAAACTTCCAGTTGACCCGTTGGGCCTCTTTTTCGCCCTGCCCACCTCCGGAGGCTTTCCTGAAGCCCAGGGAAGGCGAAAATGGCCTCACTGAGCCCAGACCTGGAACAACAACAATAACCACAACAACAGCAACCCTCAATGACAACTGTATTTAATGCTATTATTTTTGAGCTGACTTTCACCTAATACAGGTGACTCATGAAAAGAAGCAAGTGAGCTCCTCTTACGTGGAAGCCAAGAATATATTGCCCGAGATTTGAATTCTTATGTGTGTGTTTTAAATGGGTGAAGACTGGCATGAAGATGTTTTATTTCATTATTCTCACTTCAGCTCTGTGTCTTGGTAGAATGTAATAAGGCTTTCTATTCTTAAAAGAGTATTCTAATAGTAGTACACAATGAAACCAAGAAAATATTCTGAGGATGCATTGCAGCAACTAACTTCTTCCAAAACATTTACTTGCTTGGCAAAATTAAAAAGGGCAGACAAAATGGAGAAGCGGACAGTCTATATCGAACCTGTGGCACGCATGCCACAGGTAGCACACGGAGCCATTTGTCAGCTGGCCAGTACACATGCGCATGCTGGCTAGCTGAGTTCACCCTTTTTTTAAAGCCATTTTTCGCCCTCTCCAGGCTCCAGAGGCTTTATAGGAGCCTGGGGAGCGTGAAAAGAGCCTCCCCACCCCTCCCAGAGGCTTCATGAGCTTCCCTGAAGCCTCCGGAGCGCAAAAAACTGGCCCTCCGGGCAAACCGGAAGTTTGCGAACAGACTTCCGGTTTGCTTGGAGGGTCATTTTGACTGCTCCGAAGGCTTCAGGGAAGCCTCCTGAAGGTCCCTGAAACCTTCAGAGCACTTAAAACAGCCCTCCGAGCAAACCAGTGACTTCCGCTTTTCTCGGAGGGTCATTTTGACTGCTCCTGAGCCTTAAGGGAAGCCTCCTGAAGCCTCCAAAGGGCTTCTGGGGGGCAGGGGAGGCCTCTGGAGCCTGGGGAGTGTGAAAAAAGCATGCAAAAGGACATGCCTGTAGTGCGTGTATGCACGTGTATGACCCCCCCCCCCCTGTGCTCCCTCCACTTATGGCACACAAGCCAAAAAAGGTTTGCCATCGCTGGTCTATATAGTATAATCTACAGCCTGAAGTATTACAATCCAACCCCAATCGGCAGACCACATTTATGATCACTAACTGGCAGACAAAAGAAAAGTTAAAAGTCACTTAAACCTGGACAGACCCAACCAGAGTTTCTGCTGGGAAACTGCTAATATTTTAGATCAAGCCAAATGAAAAAATGCTAGGGCAGGGGTGTCAAACTTGATTTCATTGAGGGCTGCATAAGGTTTGTGTTTGACTTTGGGGGGCAGAGGTGGGTGTGGCCATGGTGGGTGTGGTCATCTCGATGTCACTCATGTCAGGGGCTCATGTCAGGGGTGGTCCAAGCACTCCGCCAAGCTCTGTTTCGACTGTGACGGCCTCCTTCAACACTCTGCCAATGAAAATGGAGCTCGAGAAGGTCATATGCAGCCCTCCCAAGCTCCGTTTTCATTGGCAGAGACACTGCGGGCTGGTCATTTGCTGTTTCCAGGGTGGCCCCGCAGGCCAGATCTAAGCATCCTACAGGCCAGATCCAGCCCCCGGGCCTTGAGTTTGACACCCCTGTGCTGGAGAATTCCTGGAAGCTTGGCTTTCAGACAAATCAGCAATTAATACATCTATAGACATAAATCCCATTCATATATCATTTAAAAGATACAATCAGAAGCCTAAGGAGGAAACAAACAGCTGAGAAATATATCTTCCAGTGGCCAACACTCAGATAAGCATGGAACAACATCAGATAAACATTTTTTGAAAAAACAGTACTGTATTCTAATAATGGGACCATCAAGTAGAAAACGAAATTTGCACTAAGACTGACTGGGCAAAGTACCATGCACACTACAAATAAGCAGCAAACCTCACTGTCCCTCACACTAATGATGCTACCTCGCCTGGTTAAAAAAAAAAAAGCCAAGTATCCAAGCTCAGAGACCACTAAGAACCCAACCATGGGCTACATACATTTTCTTCTGCTGGAATCCAGATTTAAGTTACTGTTATTTTTGGTTTGTTAAATCTAGATCTGACCTGATTCTAGATTCCTTTTCGTTGTGCAGATACAATTTCAGAGTTCCCGTTACCAGTTTTTGAGTGGTCTGAATTAATATCCTTATTTTTGTTTATTTATTAATATATTAATATATATGTGCTGCCCATCTCATCATTGAGTGACTTTTATTATGGAAAAAAGGAGGTAAGGGATGTGTATTTGATTACCGTATTTTACTAAATACTCAGCTATGTACGCAATTTTCCATTATTAATGAATTATGAATAATTATTAATACAATATCATTCTCATGAATCCTTACAAATTATCCTTAAAAAGGCAGTGGAAAATGGTTAAAAAAATATATCAACCCTTATCCCAGCTTATTTTACTGATGGACATGTTCTAGCAAAATGCAACAGTTTGTGTCACATCCCTAAAGATGCATTCATTTCTATGAAATAAATAATATGTATCTCGTGTATATCAATCACATCTATTCATGTCTATTTTGCCTCATGCTCATGCTGCAGGAACCTAAGGCCAATTAATTTTTCACCACAGACAAACACACGTTGTACACTTCCAGACAGCTATATTAATCTACCAGCCAAATGCCTTGCCTTCGGGCGGTTTTCATGACACCATAGCCTTCCCATCTGTAATAAGATTTCTCTCCTACCACATTTCTCCTGATGAGGGAAAAAAAAACATTTTAGCTTTAACCTCTTAACATTATTAATATTACTATTACGTTCACAGCCACACTTCTGCAAGGTGTGTGTGTGTGTGTGTGTGTGTGTGTGTGTGTGTGTGTGTGTGTGTGAGGAAGTGGGGGTTGGTCTGTTTTCCATTGCAGGGAAATCTGGTCCTGCTACTTTAGGTCTTGTCCTGTGTTTAACCCCTGCATGGTCAAACTTGGGCATAGACAGCATCTTCAATCTACTCACTGGCATTCAGGTATAGATGGTTAAAAATGGATCTTCTTTCAGCCTACTTCCCACTTGAGTAAAATGCCTCCACAATTACAGCTGTTCAAAAAGCTGTTTAAATGGAGTCATGCCCCTATTAGAAAGCCTATCCAGGCTTTTCTATCAAGGCTTTTCTATCCAGGTGTGCTGCTATAGCACCATGGCAAATGATACATTGCAGTTTTTGCAATCATTTTTCCCATTTCCCAACCACTACCACCCACAGCATCCTCTCAGAGAGCTGAATTTTAGAGGGGAGATAGAGACAAATTGCAGATCTTTTTTGTGGTGGAGGTGTGGGTGGAGAGATACACATTTTTCTTCTTATGGAGAGAGGATAAGGGGTTTTTATAAACTCGTGGTCCATTAGAGAATAGAACATGCAGCTGTTGCCCAGTTTGAAAGTAAAAAGGGAAAAACTCTTCCAACCTTTATACTTCCAAAAATAAAATCACGCCCTTGACGATAGTATCTTAGTATCAAAATAGATTTGAAAAACATAAGTACAAGTTGGAAACATTTAAATGTGTATTTTTAAGTTTTAGGAAGCTGAAAAACTGGCAGTCTGGAATAACGTATTGTATGTTTGCCACCTGTGATTCTGTACATTCCATATTCTTCTTTTGGCATTTTGTACATTAGTTAAGGATTTGAAGCATGTTAATCACATTTGTTATTTCCACTTCCTACATGAAAGTATCCATGCAATGAAAACAAAGGCATGAAAGGTGACAGCGAGGTTCTGGAGGAAACTGGCAGCCTCTTTTATTTTGTCAGTTTTAAGTACACCACTTCTTATCAAGAAAGTGCAATTCTTCATTTAAAAAAAAAACAAATAGCAGGGCTATAGAAATGATCCAAAAGAGGCAACAGACTTATGCAACTGCTTCAAAAGTTGTCTTTGGCAATCTGGTGTTGTGGATATAGATGCCTTGCAAAAAAAAATTCAAATAGTCATCAAAATGATGTAATTGCTTTAATGCTTTGAGAAGAGATCTTTAGCAAAGCCTATTTCTGACCCCCCCCCCCCCCCCCGGATTAAAAGATGAACTGGTTTCTGTTACAGAAGTGAGTCAGAGAAAAAATTCTCCATCAGATTCAAAATACTGGACACTAATATTGATGTGGATATATCTGTTGTTGAATGCATTTATAGCACTAAATGTTTAATATCATAAACACAGATATATCCAAGTCCACAATCTTTGACAGGATCAGGAAGAATTCCTCATATTGTGCCCAATTTACACACCATATTATAAAATGAACGATCTTATTCTCAATATAAATAAATATCACATTTCCCCCAAAATTCTGTTTTTTCCCCTAGCATAGAAGCAGAGAGGAGTATAGGGAGATTTCATGAAGGTTATGATTCCTTTTCCCCTGCTGCAGTGATTTTGGTGGGCTCCTCACAAATTTAACTTTCATTGCCAAGATAAGAGTCACCATGAAATTACATTCCCTTTCCATTCCACTATACCCCTAAGAAGTGGAAGATTTACCAGAATCCAGGCTGATGTATAACAAATTACTGTTATAGCATTGTCAAAATGATGTCTCTGTTTTTTTCCTCTGTTCTTCCCTTCTCCCATTAATTTTTATCTTTTAGTTTCTATTGAAAGTCTGGGCTTCTGGCCACCTCTACCCAAGCACCTATTCTATTCCATTTTATTATTGTAAGCTGCTTTTGGAGAATATTCTGATAAAAAGCAGAATAAATCATAGCAAATTATTTGATATCAATTTGTGTATTAATTACTTATTGTAGACATTAGGTCTCTACCAGAATGCATTTAATAAGCCAGCTCCAAAAATGGGGAAAACTCCCTTAAACCCAAAGTTAACAGTCATTTCTGTGAAGGATGTTAAAATGAGGGCTGGGACTGCACAAAGATCCACCCTTTTTTTTAAAAAAAAATAATTTTTTTGGCATAAAAAGATATCAGTTTTCTTTACTCAGTCACAGCTGGCAACTCATTTTTTTTAAAAAAAATTATCTATGGATATCACACCCTGATCCTTTTCTTGCCCCACCAAAATGGTCTTACTAAATTTCTTTTCCTCTATTCTCTGCAATCTTATACAAGTTTTCCTGGAAACTCCCAGATTTAAATGAACATGGAAAGAATTTGCTGAACTACTGGTTGCTGGCATTACTTCAGCGATGAGAGAGCCAAAGGGATGGTTGTTCCTTTCTGCAATTCTACAGTAATGTCAAAAACTTGGGACCAGACAAATGGAATCCATTCTGTCATTCCTTCTCATGCCAGGATAAACCTGGCATGGGCAGTTGTTGGATCTCAAGGACCCACCAGCTTCTCACTTGGCTGGTCCTCCATGCTGAGCCGCTGGCTTGGTGATCCTTCAGTTTCATTTCCCACAATGCCTTTGGGATGACGTCATGTCTGCTGCTTTGAGGCCCATTTGAGAAAAGGTAATCTCTCAATTACCTTTAAGTTACTGCTGCTGTTGCTGCTATCCCCAAGTAAAAGTGTACCTTTGAAATCTAGAACCGATTCCTTCATAGGGCCCAGTTCTAGTTTGTTTCCTTGCTATAGGCCACAAGGGGAAGAAAGGTAGGATCAAAATCTAATAAATTAATCACCATCACCAAATAATATTAATCACCCCTTCACCAGAGTCCAAAGCTTTAGCCTGTTATCTTATTTTCAGCTCTAGCAGAAACAGTGGAATAGACATTCAATGAATAAGCAAATAAATAATCAAACAATGCGGAACGAAGCTATTTCACCTGCTGCTGAGATCACACAAGCATGCCAAATATGTTGCAGCACCAAGCTGCTTTTTTTTTATACCTGTATATCATTTGAAGATCTTCAGTAACAAAACTGACAGCGTGACATACTTTTATTCAGCTTTGTTTTGTGTTGTGGATTTTTCTCCTTTCCTTATTATGTCCTCTTCAACTTTGGACTGAAACAGATTTACTCAGGAAGCAGCAAAGAGATGCTTATTGATCGCCTTGGTGATAATTAATAGGAAGTAAATGGCACTTGCAATCATTGCTTCCACTACCTATTCATAAAGCAGCAGCTCTAATCACATATGGGCTTTGTTAAATTCACCTGCCATTAAAAGCATCCTTAATTTGCTGGGAGAGGTGGGGTTGTCTCCAAAGATACATCAATAGCTCTTAGGTATGTCAGTCTCAGGTTTTGGAGCTTTCATTCTATGAATTTTTACCAGGCTGGATGATTTATGTAACAACTTTTGTATCATAATTTAAAAATAAAAACTAAAACACTTTCAGTATGAAATTGCCTGCAAGGTCATACTTGGAATGCTGTTATTATTATGCATAATTTTTACTGTGAGACTCTGACACTAAAATGTCTTTCTGTTCTACTTAATCTCAAGATAAGCAATATGCATGTTACTAGGAAATTCGAAGAGAACTTTTGGCTCATGTTCTGATTCGCCGCTACCGTGAACAATAAAATGTTTCTTGTCCTAACCATGTTGTAGCGGAAATGGTGCAACTTAGAAAGACTGTCGGAGTCCTTTCCCTCAACTCTGTGATCAGGACTAGTGTGGCAAAGAAAATATACTATCAATAAACTATCTGCCCATGAATGGAAATAGAATGAACAAAAGTAAATCATTAAGTCTAGTTGAACATAGCAAAAACATCACCAACATCACCATCATCCTTTCTTTAAAAAAAAAATAGGAGGAGGAGGATGGTGGTGGTGATTTTAAACTTGTATGCTTCCCAGCTTTCAATGATTCTGGGCAGCTCACAACAATCAAATTACAATAAAATCAATAGAAGGTAAAGATAAAAAATGGGAAGTACGATGAAACAAGAGGTCTCACTCTTCCTCATCAAATGCCTGGGTTAAGAGACAAGTCTTTAAGACCCTTCTAAATAACAGCCAAGTGAGGGCCATTCAGATCTCAGGAGGAACCTCATTCAAGAGGGCAGGCACTGCTACGAAGAAGGTACATTTCTGGAGCCCTCCTGGATTGTTGTTGAAGGAACCCAGAGCAGGCCAACTCTGCAAACTAAAATGGCTAGGAAGATCCTATGGGAAATTAATCTGACTTTGTCTCACAATGGAAATAAATTACTCTGAACTTCTCCTTTATGTAATAAATAAGGAGAGAATAATAGGCACATTATTGAAACATGCTTCTTGCAGAGTACACTGAAATAATTTTTCAAATCTCCCCTCAGGATAGAAATACAAATGGCAATAGTATAAGCTTATTAGTAGTGGAGATTAAATTGTGTGTCTGTTGGGCAACACATTGTACTATAAACCTTCTCTAATCCAGTGGTTCTCCAGATGTGCTGGATGACAGCCCCTGTCATTCAGTCAGGGTATCTACTGAATACATTTCATGGAGCCAATAGACAGCTATAAACCAAATTACACATTCACCAACATAGTGTTGTGTAAGGTCATTCTAAAACCCTTCTGTTCTTTAGAAGACTTACACACATACACAAATGCTGTTGGAATGTGCAAATATGCCTGTGTACATGATGTACGGTATATGTTATTACAAGATGTAGTGTGGGAAGAGAGGGAACATACTCCTGTACTCATCAACACTCCTGTGGCTTTTTGAACTACTTTTGAGGCTGGAGGGAAGCACAAGTCAAGGCATCAATTAGTACTGTGTGTACTCGACAATGTTAGGTAGAAGAACAAATACTTCTCTTTGCTTCGGGAAATAACAAAATTTATACAAAAAGCTCAACTTATGTGTGTCATATTTAGTCATACACACTTAGTCCCATGAGATAAAGCATCTTCCACATATATACTACATATATACTACGGAGGGAACTTTGATCTCCAAAGAATTTATTTTATTGTGTGCATATTTTTTAATTCTGAAATAAGCTAGTAAATCCTAAGGGTGCAATGTAAATGTCGTTTTAAAGACTTAGCTTGCTGATAAAATAGAATTGAGAAAATAACATTTTTGCTTTTGTAAAGAAATACTTTTTTTTTAAAAAAAAGTAAAAGTATAACTTTCTTATGTCTACCATGTGTGCATCACTGCCCTCTTCTGGGCAGTGATACACACAAACAATAAGTACAAACAATTGCAACTCACTGTGCCAATATTACAAGGCAGGTAAGATAGCAGAGACAACAGTCACCAGGAATTTTAGCAAAGTGACATATTAGTATTTGTAAACCATACGTGTATGTGTATGTGTAAATACACACACACACACACACATACACACACACAGAGTGATACATATGTACCACCCAAAATATCTAAGCAAAAATCAAAAACATTAAGTTAATTATCTATGGAGATTCTCAATCATCCAGGTCATGGTTGTCCCAAAGGCACTTTTTCAACTGGACAACTGGACTTTCTTGTTTTTCTGAAGATGTTTCACTTTTCATCCAAGAAGCTTCTTCAGCTGGATGGTGAGGAATAGAATAGAAAGATTTAAATTCCTTACAGACAGCAAACAATCCTCTTTCAATTGGGGAAGAGAGATATGACATCATCTATCTCCAGTCTACAACACAATCCTTTCAGCAATTCCAAGAAGGCTCCAAACCAGTGGTGGGGTTCAATTTTTTTAGAACCTCTTCTGTAGGTGTGGCCTGCTTTGTGGAGTGGCTGGCAGGCCATGTGACTGGGTGGGAGTGGCTTGCCAGCCATGTGACTGGGTGGGCGTGGTCAACTTGTAAACTGTGGTGAAACTCACTTAACAATGCTCTTGCTTAGCAACCAAAGTGTTGGCTCAGAAACTCTGGCATTTGAAGCATGCAAGTCTTAAAGCTGTCACGTTACCTTGCACCCCTAACCGTTTAGAAGACAAAAACCCAGGGGTGACAGCTTTAAGACTTGTGGACTTCAACTCCTAGAATTCCTCCTCCAGTCACGTTGGCTCAGGAACTCTGGCATTGAAGTGTCCAAGTCTTAAAGCTGTCAAGTTAAAAGATCCTTGCACCCCTAACCCTTTAGGGAAAAAAAACCCCAGGGGTGTTCAAACTTGACAGCTTTAAGACTTCTGGACTTCAACTTGGGACTTCAACTCCCAGAATTCCTCCTCTTGCTCTTCATCTTGATGATGTGCAGATGGGTGGAGGGAGGGAGCTGGAACCGGTTCTAAATGGCACTGTAGATTTGTGGAACCTCTTCTATAGAAGAGGTTAGAACTGGCAGGAACCCACCCCTGCTCCAAACCCATTTGCACTACCCAGGTGACCCTCCCACATTGCCTCAATGACTGTAAAAGAATGCAAATGACCAGCTTGTCTGCAAGGAATATAAATCCGTCCATTCCTTACTATCCAGTCAAAGTTGAAGAAGCTTCTTGGATGAAAAGAGAAAGTCTTCAAAGAAAAACAAGAAAGTTCCCTTGTCTCTTTAAAAAGCACCCCTGGGACAACCATGACCTGGATGACTGAGAATCTTCATATATCTCTATTCAGTTACTTTTTTAACTACGTGGGGGGGGGGGGGGGGAGAAAGAATGTGTTTTTCCTGTTTTTATAACAAAAAATATACATTAAAGCCCAGAGAAGAATAGCTTTCTTAGTGTCCTCTTGCCCTATTTCCCAAAGAGAGGCACTTGACAGATAAAAAAAATCAAAGAAGATTATTATTTATGATCTTCAGAATAATGCAGGAGGGGGTGCCATTTGTCATATGTAAAATTATGAATAGGAGTTAATAGGTGGACATGATGTTAATGGAAAAAAAAATCCATTTCAGACACATTAAACTATACCGGCTAAAGCAGTGTTTCTCAACCTTGGCAACTTGAAGATGTCCGGACTTCAACTCCCAGAATTCCCCAGTCAGCTGGGGAATTCTGGGAGTTGAAGTCCGGACATCTTCAAGTTGCCATGGTTGAGAAACACTGAGCTAAAGAGAGCAAAAAGGGAAAAAATAAAACCCTTTAGACAATAAATAAAAGATTGCAGTTTCACACGATGCATAGATAAAAGCTAAGAAGCCCGTAAATCTCTAGTAAGAATGGCTAAGGTTGCAAATTATCACTTGGTATCCAGAAACTGGCACCGGTTCAGAGAAAGCTCTGCAATGGCTCAAGCATCCGAGTCAGAATCCAGTCCTTGTTTTTTTTTCTTTGCCTGTGTCTCTTCCACAGATGCAATTCCCACATAGGAGTTAGTTGAATCGGAACAACTTAATTCTGAATAATTTCCTCTATACATTCCAGAAGTGGGGGGAAAAAATGCTGTTTCAATAATAAACACTTTGAAACATGATCCCGGGATCCAACAGAGAAGCATTAAAGAAAAAAAATGGTGCAGGAGAGAAATATTGTAAATATGGAAACTTTTATTTCATTATTATTAAACTCCAAGAAGCATGTGTGGGAAGTTATCATCCAGCCCTCTCCCAGAAAAAAATGAAATATCCTAGGAAATATTGAAAAGGCAGAATGTTTCTCTGGATGTGAAAAGAAGCATGTTTTAAAAGACAGAATAGTTGCCTGTAGCTTTTTGCCCACCCCCACTTTGTCAATAGGCCATTGAGAAGGCCAGGCTAGCCCACTTTACATAATAAAGACTTTTCCACTGCAGCTGTAGGGGGAAGGGATATTACTCAACTCTCCACATGGCATCTGAGAACTCATACCTGGATTCAAAACAGCCTAGAGAGTAGCCCCCTGCATGGCACCATGGGAGTCTGACAACCAATCAGAATACATTTCTTACACAGGAACAGGAAACAGAGAGGTGGGACTAAACAGGGTATAAAAAGCCTAGCAAGCCCCTTCCTCACCCCTTTTCTCTTCTTCTTCACCAACATTGAAGCATGTGATCACCTTTTCTGTTCAGGGCTCAAGCCATGTGGCCCTGTCCAACAATAAACCATCTTTCCAAGCAGCCTCCATGTCTCCAGTGTCTTCTTCCCCACTTGGAGCTGAACCCAGAAGGACATTTCTTTCAACACATGAACGGGGAGGGCCTTTCTCTATTAAAAAAAACCCAAGATATAATAGCTGTGGTGTGTAGTCTGGGCTTCTTTCTGCAAGCTTACACACTCAGTTTCTCCCAGCAGCTGCAAAGGGGGAGGTTTGGCTTTTATTACTGAGGAACAGAGGCTTTTTGATCTGCCACTGCTGCATGCACACACACACACACACACACACACACACACAGAGCTGAGAAGGAAAGGGAAGAAGAAAAAAGTCAGTGCATTCAGTTTTCACCACGTTTGTGCTACTCTTCATACACAAATATCCAAGCGCAGAGGGTGCACAAATTAGATGAAAACAGAGTTCTTTAGAGAGGATTGGAGAGTTAAATTAAGGCTGTTCCATGAGGAAAGTTTTCAAAGAAAATGACTGTTTGGGAGAGATGCAGAGACACCTTGTCTGTCCGTCCCCATTCTTTCTCCACCCCCACCCCCCACCATTCTTCAGAAGCAGAAATGGCAGCCCACCCTTCCTTCCCCCATCATCAAAGCAGCAGACAAATCTCTTTCATAGCCACACAGTTACAAATTTCAAGGCACCAGAAGAATTTTTTCTTTGAAAAAAAAAATCACATCACTATTATACCATCCTCTTAATATTGCCTTCAAAGGACATTGTGGCTTAAGGGGGGCTTAAATTAGCTCACTTCAACAAAGTTGGCTAATTATTTCTTTGGCACTATGCATCCTAATGGACTCCCTTTTGTTGACAGTATTTATTATCAGTCACTGCCTCTCTTCTTCCTGGCCTCAATTCTTCATGCTGTGAAACAAACTTTTTTAAAAAAACACCACTTGTTGGGATGTGAATGGATTCATTACCTAAACTCCTGAATGAAAACCTATGTGAAATGAACTCAGACAATTCAGAGAACATACCTGTGATTCAAAGGCAAACTCTTTTCAGGGAAAGCCCTTATTCATAGTATGACACTAACTTTGGAAGTAGCAGTGAAAGAAAAAATATTTCATAACAGAAGGGAACACTGGGACCTGTACAGGTAGACACTAAGACAGCCAGTGCTATGAAAAATACCAAACTATTCAGGATGTTGGTACTTCGCAAAAATAGTGCAAGGTTCTTCTAGACAACCATTTTGCAATGGATCCAGTTTGGAGCATCCTCAAAACTGCAGTATCCGTGGAAGACTCTGGTGCACAGTCTACCACGACTGGCCAAAAAGCAGCATTCCAGTAAGAGGAGTTGGCCAGGGGTGGAGGGTGGGGAGGGATTCAAACCAAGCTTGAGGGGAAAAGGAGAATAAGGAAATTGTGTGGCAGCAGATCCCGTAGTGATCAGCAGCCCAGCAATCTTTGCAATAACAAAGTCACCTCCTTCCATAGCCTGCATTGGGGGAGAATGTACATGGTTATCCAGGAACTCTCTAGCTAGCCCATGGCTCTGATTCTTACATAGCTACAGGAGTTAAGAGTGTGTGGTGTACCTGTCCTGAAGCATCCCACAGGTGCTGCCTTTTTTCTTCCTGTTAACAAGGATGGCTGAACACTAATGCTTGGAATCAAGAATTGGAAATTATTTAATTAGTGCAAAATTACAAAGCTGGAAAAGAGCAGTACCCAGTAAATAGAAAGGGCTCTCCAATTTTAACTTTTATGCCAAAATACATTTAATGTTTGATAGAAGTATAAATGATCTAAATGAGTGTGATTAAATATCTGTTTTTTTCTTCCTATGCTCTCAATCACCAATGAGAAGCCTGTGTCGTAAGATTTATTACATTTTGATTTACAATAATGAATTTTGGAATAATTTTATTTTTGCAAGCTTTTCAATGAGTCCAGGCCATCTTTTGCGTGAAGTCCAGCTAGCAATATTTCTGAATAAATTAGGATAGATTGTGGAAGAAGATCCATTTTATGGTGAGGAGATTCTCTATTTCTTGAAACATTTAACAATGTTTTAATATTTAGTATTTTGTCCCTTGAATGTGTGGTCTTTCTTGAGGGTCACTTCACACATTGCTCTTAGTTTGCATAAATAAAGGTAAAGGTTCCCCTCACACATATGTGCTGGTCATTCTCGACTCTAGGGGGCAGTGCTCATCTCCATTTCAAACCCCAAGAGCCAGCGCTGTCCGAAGACATCTCCATGGTCACGTGGACGGCATGACTAAATGGTGAAGGCCCACGGAACACTGTTACCTTCCCACCAAAGGTGGTTCCTATTTTTCTACCTGCATTTTTTGTACATGCTTTCAAACTGCTAGGTTGGCAGGAGCTGGGACAAGTAACAAGAGCTCACTCCATTATGCGGCGCTAGGGATTTGAACCGCCGAACTGCCAACCTTTCTGATAGACAAGCTCAGCGTCTTAGTCACTGAGCCACCACATCCCCTTTTTTTGTATAAATAATAGGAGTTTATTTAAGATATTTGCATTTTGTATATAGAAGAAATATCCTCCACTTTCATGCAGTTGTGAAAATTTAAAATAAAATCTTCCTTCCTTCCTTCCTTCCTTCCTTCCTTCCTTCCTTCCTTCCTTCCTTCCTTCCTTCCTTCGACAAGTAATGTTAGAATGTAATATATTTTTAGGCAAGAGTGAAACTAGTCTATTGGCATATACGATGAGAAATATTTAAAAATAATAATTCTTGTTATAAATGTAACAATAGAATGTTAATGGTAAGAAATCTGGATAAAAGGGAATAACAACGATTGCATCCAATGACAAAAGAGAAGATTGACAGAAAAACCAAGCATTGCTAGCTTTTGGCATTGGCTACTTTATCTGTTTTATTTGTTTCAAAAACAATGAGACCAGCAAAGTAAAAATACGGTAAGGATAAATATGACAGTTTTCAAAGCATCACAGATGGTAGCACTTCGTAACACTCCTGAACACACAGAGAGGGAGACAAACACGCATCCATATTCCTTTCCTCCTTTTACTACTGCTTCCAATCAGTAGGAACATAAAATCACAGTTCATTCTAAATGGTTGTTAAGGGGTGGCCATAGAGCAGTAGGGGTTAGAAAAGTCAGTCTAGTTTGTATTTTCTCTCTTCAGTTTGGGTTGTGGGTATATTTCCTCAAAGCAGAGCTAAAGAGCTTGGGGTGAGTTTCCTTTACCATTCTACTCTGGATAATTTTTTTGCTTCAGAGTCAATATCTGCTGTTTGAACTTCCATCTTGAATAGCTGCACTCCTACAGATGATGTTCATTTCTAAGGTAAGACCAGACAAAACTTAAGATCTTTCCAAAGCTATTTTATGCCAAGGGAAAATGAATCCATGCCAAGAGATTTGGCAGATATTGGAAACCCCCAGGAGATGAGAAATTAATTTTGTAATGAACAAAAGCATGAGGCCAGATAAACTAAAACAGAAGGCTGTTATAGTAAGAACCCCGGAAAGGACCAACATAATCAATTTTAAATTATTTCCTGGAATTTTATCCAGCATAATGGTTTTAAAATGAGTCTTAAATGACCCATTTACACCTTTTTTTTTTACCAATTACTTCCCCTAGTGCAGCAATATGTAATCTAATTGGAAAATAAAAAGAGGGATGTTTTTATATACATCAAAGCAAGTCAGGAAATGTGTTCAGCGGGATCACAAAATGCAGCCTTCTTGAACATTTATCTATGCCGAATACAGGTAGGAGATTGCCTATTGGAATACTGTCCTGCACAGGAAATTAGCATTTCAGAGGGGAAACAGGCTGGGTGAGACACAGTTGTTTACTTCATGCAGGGAGCTTTAAAAAAAAAAGTCAAGAATGAATAAAAATTCAACGACAATATAGCTGCAGCCTTCTTTAATAGGAGCTGATAGAACCAATGGCCTTTAGGGGCTGTTTTAAACACTTCTATAGAACAGTGGCTTTTAGATACTGCGACTTGAATAAAAAGTAAAACAGAGAACTTGCTGAAGGATCACAGTGTTTCTCTACTAAAGGAGTCCAGACCTCTTCTGAGACCTCTAGGGCTGCTGCTTAAGCTACCTTAAAGGAAGAAAGGCTGCTGAGATTTAAAAGTCAGTTTGTGCCTAAAACAGGGACACGGTAGCTCATTGGCTAAGACGCTGAGCTTGTCGATCAGAAGGTCGGCAGCTCACTGGTTCGAATCCCTAGTGCCACGTAACGGAGTGAGCTCCCGTTACTTGTCTCATCTTCTGCCAACCTAGCAGTTCGAAAGCATGTAAAGAATGAAAGTAGAAAAACAGGTACCACCTTCGTTGGAAAGGTAACAGCATTCTGTGTGCCTTCGGTGTTTAGTCATGTAAGCCAGCGCTGGCTCTTGGGCTTTGAAATGGAGATGAGCACCGCCCCCTAGAGCTGGAAACAACAAGCATGCATGTGCAGGGGGAACCTTTACCTTGTGCCTAAATGTCTGTTTGTGCCTTCTTTTTGTCCCTGATTTCTTCAAAGATGGTTGCTAGGGTCACCAAATAGCTTTATGATTATGATCAGAATGGAAGGAAGGCAAGCCTAAGAATCAACTTTTCACTGCTTTTTGTTAAGAATTTTGCACACAGTAAAAGTCATATCCAAAGGGGGAAAATAGAAAAAGGAAAAGGCACAAGAAAAGGAAAAAGGGAAATAAACTAAAGTTAATAATTATACTAATTACTTCCAACCTTCCTCTCAACAGATATTAGCAAACCCTTTGTCTCCCTTCCCTCTTGACTATTATTCCAGAAATACTGTACCTTCAATCCATAATTTAATTCTCATCTTTTCAATCTTCAAATCCATAAATTATCATTCCACTTTGTTTTCTTTTAGTAAAAAGCCCATAAATGGTTTCCAACTCTTTTTAAATGCACTTGTCTTTTTCTCCTTGACAAAGAGGTTAAAATTACGGCATTTTTACAATTCATTCCTCCATTGCGGGAATTTCAGTATGGGATAGGATACTGGGGGTTCTCAGGGGTTCAGGAGACCCTCTAGCTAAGATACTGTGCAGTTTGGAGAACCTCCCAAATCCCATTCCTGGCTGGCCTTGCCCACCCAGCTCTCCCCTCCCAGGAGTCCCCACTTGGCCCATTTTGGATGCAGCTAAGTGCAGGGCACGTGGAGCCAGGGGCAAAAACACCCCCTCTGCCATGGTGCAGGAGGTCGACTAGGCCACACCCACCATGGCTACGTCTAACCAGCAACCAGGCAGAGAACCCCTTGCTAAAAAATTTGAAGTCCATCCCTGCTCTTGGCGCATATAATAATCTTGTGAGTGACCAACTTTTTAACTAATATATTGGCTGCCATGATTCTGAATCCAGGCTGTGTCACAGTGCAAGATAAATCTCCTATGAATGTTGCATTCCTGACTGGAATTGCTTCTCTACACAATATCATCTCTCAAGTTAGTTTCTGTGCTGGGCTGAAGAAAAGCTGCAGTACACAGTGAGGTGCTCCCTTAATTCTAAATAGCATTCGAAGGGGAAGCAAAAAAGACATAAAATTGGTGATTTTTTTAAAAAAAGCAATCTCTGTGGAGATTTCACAGCAAGACGCTCCTTCCTCAGAAAAGGTGACAGATTCTGACCTCAGATCAAGAGGATAAACTTATGTATGATGTCTTTGGAATGCCCTTATGTGTCTGTCTTTATTTGTGTGAATGGGAAGAAAGAGAATTTCTACCGCATACATACATACATACATACATACATACATACATACATACATACATACATACATACATCCTCGTATTGATGAACTCTTACTAAGGTCCTTTTCTCATTAATCCTGAGCATATATGCCTGCTAGTGAAATACATATATTTAGCCAAACAAAATTCTAGGTTCTTTGAAAAGCCAATGTCATATATAACTTGGCAATTTAATTCAAATATGCATAATTAATTAACAATGAAATATCTGCATATGGAATATTTATTTCAGAAAATTTACTAGTGGAGATAAACTGGCTTTCAAGAGTTCTAATTTCTGTTCACAGCTCTGTGGGCTGTCTAGCCCAATATTGTTTCCAAATGAACAAGTCACAATGCTATCAATCAAAAGATTATGAAGCTAGTCATATGTAGCAGAAAAATGATTGAAAAAGCCCTGGGAAAATGCAGGAACACCATTGGGAGACACGATCTGAACTGGAAACTCCTGCAGGCACTGTTCATATGTCTTTCTCCCATTTGATCAGATGAACCCACGATACCAGATGTACTAGAAAGTCAGAATGCTTAGGAGTACCATGTGTTTAAGCCATGTGCTTCCAGATTCCCGTCCAAATTAGGGCAGTCAAAATTAAAGATTAAATTGGTAGTAAAATGACAGGAAATATATTTTTGGTTTATTTTATTTTTCATGCCAACTGCTATGAGAGATATGCTTCTGCATAGATTTATACCTTCCCTTTAAGTCCTGTTCTACCCTTATCTCTAAAGACACATAATCAACATACTGTTAAATGGGGACTTAATTGGCATTTCTATCCATGGCCAAGTAACATACAACCCTCTCCTTTAGTTTTTGTTAACTATTCTTCATTAACACATCCAACTTTGTCAATATTTTCTCTTCTACAGATAATCCTCAACTTATGACCAAATAAATCCCAATAAATCCCAAAATTTATGTTGTTAAGTGAGACATTTTTTTAATTAGTTTTGCCTCATTTTACGAACTTTCTTGCCACAACTGTTAAGTGAATAACTGTAGTCTATAAGCTAGGAACCTGATTGTTAAGAGAATCTGGCTTCCCCATTGACTTTGCTTGTCAGAAGGTCGCAAAAGGTGATCACACGACCTTGGGACACAGCAATGGTCATAAATATGAACCTAGTTTCCAAGCATCTGAATTTTGATGATATGATCATGGGGATGTTGCAAAGGTCATAACTGTGAAAGACAGTCATAAGTCCCTTTTTTCAGTGCCATTGTAGGTTTGAACAATCACTAAATGAACAGTTGTAACTCGAAGACTACCTCTATTCTGAGATGCTGATGCCTTTCAGATAATCACCACCAGTGGTGGGTTCCGGATCCTGGTGCAACTGGTACGGTGCAACGGGGCTGAGCATCCACCACATGAACACACGCAGCATGCGTGCACATGTACACAGTGCATGCATGTGTACTTACCCCCTGCGATGCCTCTGTGGTGCTCCAGCTGCTCGGTGGAGCATCATGTAGGAGCTGTACGTGCCATACACTCCGTGCACATTTGCGGAAACCCCAAACAGGTCAAATACAGGTAAGGAGCACGGGCAGGCCTTCTGGAGCACAATACTGGAACGGTACCTGGTGCTCCCAGCAGGCACCGGTATGCCCGTAACAGGGTTTACTGGTTGTATCCCACCACTGATCACCACTATCACAAGGGAAATATCACTGGTAGGCACAAAATCATTCCCCGCCCTTTCAGATCAAGCTCTTTAAGTGTCAATTTGCTTTCTATTTCCAGCCAGGGTAATAGAGCCAAAGCTTCATCATAAAGCAACGTGCTAACAGGAGCTTTAATGGAGTCCTTGGTGCTCTTTATACTTAGCTATTTGCTTGCAGACATTCCATTAGGTGATGAATGAATCATTCTGCAAAGAAACAACCAAGATCAGAGAGTACCAGGGACTCCACCGTTCAACCCTGAACTATAGATATTCTCTTCTACAGGAGTGTTAATGTCTTCTCTTAACCAGCCTTATGAGACAATTTAATAAGGTAGCTCTGCAACTTCAGCTGACAAAAGCCCAGCTAATTTTTCCTTCAGCTCTCAAGCGCCAGCTGCCAAGTCCAGTAAATTGCTGCTTAAAGAACAATCCCTCCCAGCACCCCTCAAAAAAAAAAACTTTTTAAAAAAGTCCAATATGTTATAGCTTGGGTCTCTTTAATTGATACAGATATTTCTTTAGGGATGTTGATGTCACAATTACTTTAATTCCAATTTTAAATTGTCATGGAACTTGACCTCAGCAACCAACCCTCTTCCCCCCACCCTTTGCAAGAGCCACAAACCATTATTAGAGAAAATTTCCCAAGGGAAAGGGGGAAAAATAACATGGAAAATGTTAATACTGGAGGTCAGGAACAAATCTGTACAGATTATTAATCATGCTGAAATACATTATGTTAAATGCAACAGGATGAAATATCTTGCTAAACCACCCTTTACTAATAACCAGGGCGAAAATCTAGCCAACTGTCTAAGCCAGGTGTCACTGACTTTCAGACAATATATCAATACCTAAATAAAACCAAGGCATGCTTGTATTTTAGTCTTTACCGTCTGTGTAATATTGCAGGGGTCTGTAATTGCATCTGACAGCTTGACAGTCGTGCTAATAACCCCTGCCCTTCTTAACATCCTGGAAAAGAGAGTCTTCCTTCAACCATTCTGGCTTCACAGAGTACAGTCATACAATTTCTCACTGTTTTCTTGTTATTTTTAAAAACATGGCTAGGCTGTTTGTGGATGCCTTCAAGTCAGTCTTGCCTCCTGAAAACTGCCTGGGCAAGTCCAGGCGTTTTTCCTGGCAAAATTTTTGGAAATGCTAGGCCGCTTCCTCCTTCCTAGAGCTGAGACAGAATGACTGGTCCAAAGTCACCACCAGCTATCTTTGCATCAAAGGCAGGACTAGGAACCCCTGTCTCCCAGTTTCTTGGCTGGTACCTTTAGCCACTTCACCAAATTGGCTCTCTTACCGCTGTATTAAGCCATGATGTGAGAACCCAGAAACTGTGGCTTTAAAAAAAAACAGTTTATTGCTTAGCATGGCAAGTGATTTTGGCCACTGTATGAACCTAATCAGTCTGAGATCAGAAAGTGTCTTTGATTTTCTTTAGTTCTAGACAAAAATCAGAGTCCAAAGCATTGCACCTTCAGAAGGTGAAGAAGAGTTTTGGTCTCCAAGTTTGAGGGAAGGTGCAGATTATTTGCCTATGGAGATTCTAGGTCATCTAGGTCATGGTTGTCCCAAAGGTGCTTTTTCAAGAGGCAACTGGACTTTCTTGTTTTTGCCACAGAAAGTCCAGTTGCCCCTTGAAAAAGCACATTTGGGATGTGCAGATTCTTCTTTGCACCAATAGCTTTTGGAGCATGTAGTGACAGAGGCTGATCTTCTGGCTGTATCTAAGCTCAGAAATGGAGGAGAAATGGAGCACCATCCATCGCCTTATACAGGACTTCGGAGAAACTCTAGATAGGAGAAATGGGGGACCTGTGACCCATCCAGAATGAACTCAAATTCCTGTTAGCAACAATCCATGTTTGGGGATGGTGGGAGCAGGAGCATACCATCCTCCTCTTTTGGGGTATTTTGCAATCACAATTGCAAATTTTCATTGACCCAAAGTAGTCTCCTGTGGATACCAAGTAATTCATCTAGACACCATTAACATATGATGTTTTCTGCTTAAAATTGATAAAATCTTCCTAGTCCTGGCACTTCTGGCTTTCTGGCTGATGTCTACATCATGCTCAGACTTCAAAGCACTTCCTTATAGGCATCCCGCCCCCACCATCCTCAAGCCTACTGGAATCAGGAAAAACCACTTCCTTATTTTCCTATTATTCTAGCAATCTACTCCCCACACAATCATGATTAGAGATCTTTATTTCTCAATAAGTAACAAGGAGAAAAAGCACAAAGCCAGGCACAAATGAAGTTACCATCTGCTCATCTTCCCGGCTCTCACTGGAGTCCTCAGCCTTCCTATGAGGAGAGGGCACATGGGCCCCAGCTGCTCGCTTGCCAGGATCTGTCTCTTCTCCCAGTCGCTCACCATCTGCAAAAGAAAAAGCAGATGCATTGCAAGCCATGAGAAGACAGCGCACAGAGACAAGGGCTGCACCAACCCTCGCCCTGTCTGATGCTAGTCTTCCACCTCCAGTGAGAGTGAATACAAGAATTAATCCATTATTGAGCAAGCCGCCCATATGATTATTGTCATTTTTATGTATCGTTGTATGTTTTATGTTTTTAATATTGGAATGCTTAGCCACTTGAAGCCTTTGGAATAGCATAGAATACAAATGCCTGCAAATAAATAAATACATACGTTATCCTTTCTGAAATTGATCTGCAAAAACAATAAACTCTGCAAGGGTTCCAGTGACAACAATCACAACCTAATAGTTCTCCAAAAGGCCCCTGGGTGCTTGGGTCATTAACTCTCGGGGGGCTACTCTGGATCCCTTCCAGATGGTGAGTTTATAATGCAATAAATATGCTACTGTTCATATTGTATTTGAAATCTGACTGCATTGTCCCTCAAAGTAATGCCTTTGTAGTGTTGTTCAATACTCCAGCTAGAATATTTTTTCCTCACTGCATTGAGCCTTTTTTTTCTGTTACATTTATTTCCTTTTTTTTCCTCCTCTGTCCAGGAACTTAAGGCAGCATATACTAGAATGTCACCTCATTTTATCAACAAAATAATAATCCTGTGAAATAGGTTTGGATTCAGACAGAATCACTCACCCAAAATCACCTGGTGAGTTTTCGTGGTAAGCATGGTTGGATCTCTGTAGACATTTTCCAACACTTTAAGCACTATGTCAACTATCTCCCTAGTTTCTCCCAGATTGCTTTCTGGCATTTAGCATTGTAATTTAAAAGCAAACAGAAAATAAGGTTACAGTGTACAGTGTACAGTTCTTCCCAGTAATGCATCATGTTTCTATAAAGTTGGTTTTGTTTTCAAGAGTTTTAAAAGTTCTTTGAAGGGAATTTACTTTCTCTCACCCAACCACTGAATTTTGTCTCTTCCAGCTTATAAAAAGAAAAGTGAGACACGATCTCCTGCAACAAAGCTGAAGATTTATACATTTATTGTGCGGGGGGGGGGATATTGGGTGATTAGTACTTGAAACAGGCTAGTGTTTGTGCAGCATTAATAGGAGAAATTGCTTAAAAAATGATAACCTTAGGATGTGGAGAGAACAGATGGAGAAAACAGGTAGAGAAAAACCTACAGTAATAAAATGTTCATGTCCAAACAAACAAAAATTCACTTGAGCTAGTTAAGAGTGTTTCTTTTCAATCAAAATGAGAAATATGTTGAATCTACTGAAGTACCATTGGACATTTATGGAATTTGCTAGTATCCACCTCAACATGTATTAGGGAAGAGTGTTTACAAAAAATGTTACAGCAGCAACAACTTGTTTATTGTTACTTTAAATCATTCATGAACAATGATAACATGAAATAATGCTTGAATTTGTGCTCTGCAAACATAGATAGATTTAAATAGCTTCTTGGACTTCTAAGATTAAGAGAGCAGACAAATTTAGAATGAGCCATGCAACCCTCCTCTGAGGGCATTGTTTCATCTTAAATTAGGCCAATTAACATTGATATTCTCGACTTCATTCTCTCATGCATTTTCATGCCCCCTTTAATACAGGATACGAAACCCCTAAAACTAGCACAGCTGGTGAGATTACAGACACTGCAATTATCCATGCCAAATCACAATGCCATCATCTGCTTCATGTAAACATCTACTACTTACTGTTCTAAATAGAGGTAGCTCAGTCTTTGGGACCAGACTTCGCCAGTGCAATAACGTATATGCATGGCAGCATAAGTACTAAACAAACACCCCTTCCTTTATAAACTAGTTTTACTGATTTATTTTGGCATGTAATGAAGATAGCTGTAAAATCTGATGAGTTCTTCCCTTCTGTGAAGACTTATTACAGAGGTAAGGAACTAGCGTTCCTTGAAATGCTACTGAGTCACAATTCCCAAAAATCTCGTCACAATCACAATTCCCAACAACCTTGCCCACTGTCAGTAGTGAAGAAGGTTGGGAGTTGAGAAACATGGAGTTGAGAAACAGGAACATCTGGAATATTCTAGATTCTCTGGTTTATTGAAATGCAAGTAAAAATTATGGAGTAAATGAAAAGGAAATAGGGCTTATCATTTATTGATCTTATTTATTTGATGTGCCATTTTTGTGGAAAATGAATATTCAAGTAAGCTTAAAGGTCAGACAAAACACTCAGAGTACAAAAAAGCCAATTAAATTAAAACATGAATAATAAAATAATTGGCCATCAAATAGTCAAGGGAAATAAGAGCTCCATTAAAATCTGCCTTGGCTCTTCTGTATTTGGAGCGCTCTTCAATTCTGAGGCCCAGCCTTGAAAATTACAAGGCTGGAATTGTTTCAGAGGAGAAGTATCAAATAATAAGGGGTTTGGAATCCAAGCTTTGGGAAGGGATAAAGGTGCTGTACATATAGCTTGCAAAAGAAAAGATGAAGGGGAATTATGATAACAGTGGCCCAACATCTAAAAGCTTGTGAGCTGCAACTCTTATTTTCTGTTCAAGCCAATACAGAATAAGCAGTAACAAGTTGAAATAATAAAAAAAGGCTGGATATTGCGTCGACTTTCCTGGTGGAAAAACTATTAAGTGGTGGAAGAAGCTGCCGAGAACAGGGGTAAACAATTCTGTTTGTTGAAAGTATCATGGACAGCAGTAGATTGGGGAGACATCAGCATACTGATAGTGAACCAGTTTAAATCACTAAATGAACTTCCCTAATGGTTTAATGTACATGTTGAACAGCATGGAGAAAAGATGGGCTTATATGGGACAACACCATATTGTCCCATATAAGCCCATCAGTCAATAGTTTAAGTATGAAATATCAGTTTCACACATCATCATGGCCTGACAGGAAGAACATGAAAAATCAAGCTCAGGACTGAGAATCTGGAGAAGAAACTTCAGGTATGTCAGCCTCAGGAAAAATCACATGAGGCCAATTAAACACAAGCAACATCTAAGCAGTTCAAAGAGTCAGAGGAGGAGAATGTAAGTAAGACCTTCCAGCCCCCACACACAGTGAATAGAAGGGAGAGCAGAATAGAGGTCTATTAGGCTTCTCACTGAGAAGTAAATCTTTCTATTTTTGACAGCTGGCTGCAGTCTATAAAAGAATCTATTCCGCCTTTGTTCTCTTTGCTGGAGACAATATCTGACATCCAGCTTGTGCATGATATTTGTGTCTGGATTTCTGCTTCTTGGATCTCTAATCTTTGGATTGGCTGACAACTTTGACCTGGCTCTAAACTGACCTTTGCCTTCATTTGGGACCTGGACAATTCTTCAGCATGCTCCCGTTCTCAAAGCAAACCTTGTAGGCAAGAGAGAGGAGAAAGGAGAGAGGAGAAAGGAGAGAGAGAGAGGAGAAAGGAGAGAGGAAGAGGAGAAAGGAGAGAGGAGAAAGGAGAGAAGAGAAAGGAGAGAGAGAGAGGAGAAAGGAGAAAGGAGAGAGAGAGGAGAAAGGAGAGAGAGCGAGTGCAAATACATTCTTCTCAGGCTTGGTGAGAGCCAATCCAAAGGGCTGCCCTAGCACTCGTCTAAGTAATCCTCATCTCACAGACAGTTGGGCTTACCCCAACAAATGGCAGTGGTTCTGCAAACATCTCCTTTCTTACGGTGATGCTGAGCTGCGTGCCTTTTCTCATCCATCCATTGTTTAATTACACATAACACAGAGTAAGAATTAGGAAAGGTTCCAGCCAGTGCATTAATAAGTACCCTCTCAAGCACATGGGCAAGTGCTCAGCAACACCATTCAGCTGGTAACACCAAGGAGCTTGGCATCCTTGGGCAACCCTGCCTTCATAACTGCTGCCCGCCAAGACTGCTGCGTTCATGCTCTGAATGACTCCTCTTTATGTTTAGGTGTTTCTTTATTCTCCAGAGAATTCAATTCCGGAATGGGCAAGGAGTACAAATGATTGCAAAACATGAGTACCATGGAGGATTAGCTCTTGCTTGGGAAGAAGCCATCTGCCTGCCAAAATCAAATCATTTTTGTAACATCTAAACAAGGTGCCTCTTTCTTTCTTTCCTTCCCTGTCTAGTTACTTTCTCTCTGCAATGTCCCCTCCATCAATTTTGTTTCCCCCTATTTTCCCCCCAGTTTGCAGCTATTCTTTCCTCCATTCTCTTTTTATCCTTCCTTTGGATGCTTTCTGCTAGAAAGATGGAGAGTAAAATGTGTTTGTACTTTTTCAGTGGAAAATATTTTTTTTTAAAGGCAAATTTGTTTTAATAAATATTTTTTAAATCTGCCCTTGCTTTTTTCTACAGAATGGCTTCTGGCAGGTGTGTGTGTGTGTGTGCGCGCTTCTCATATACATTACAGGTAATCCTTAACTTATGACCACAATTGAGCCCAGAATTTATGTTGCTAAGTGAAAAATTTGTTAAAAGTGAGTTTTAAAAATGCGACTTTTCCTGCCACGTTTGTTAAGTGAATCACTGCAGTTGTTCACCTAATAACACAGCTGTTACATGAATCTGCTTCCCTGTTGACTTTGCTTATCAGAAGGTTGCAAAAGGTCATCACATGACCCCGGGAACCTGCAACCGTCATAAATATGAACCAGTTGCCAAGCATCCGAATGTAAATCACGTGACCATGGGGATGCTGCAACAGTCATAAGTGTGGAAAATGGTCATAACTCACTTTTTTCAGTATCATCGTAACTTCAAAGGGTAACTAAACGAATTGTAAGTCAAGAACTGCCTGTGTGTGCAGACACAGGGAGAGAGAGAGAAAGCAAGATTGGTTTCAGCTACAACAGACAACCTTAAGTTGACACGGTAAGGAAACTGGGTGCACAATTTATGTTCATGCTTATCTTTACCTTTCCTGTTTATGCTTCCACTTTTGGAAGGTCATCTTAGATTCATGCTTTTCCTTTTGCATAAAGATAGCCTAGAACTGAAGGATGTGATATCAATTATGTCCTATACAAGTGCTGTGTTTGAAGCAAAAGGAATTCTGCTCAAAGGATTGGGATATACAGGCAATTCTCATATGCTACTGAGAAGGCTAGAATAGCTTTAAAAAAAAAACATTTTCCCCAGACAGGAAATATATATTTTAAATCCCAAAGTACTATTTAGAATGATAGCTAAGATTAGTATATATTCCATCCCCCCCTTGTTTCTATTTAGTCTTTCCAACCTACTCAATAACCACTCTTCTTCAGGTGATTACTAATGCTCAAATACTGAGGCAAATTTGAAAAATTGTACCAAGCAGCTTAAAGTATTTTACAGATGAGAGAGAGAAAATAGCAGCAAACAAGCAATTTGTAGATGCATTCAAAGATGTGTGACTCAGCACTGATAGTAATTCTTCCATCTGTCCCTAAATTGTAGTATAAGACAGCATAAGCTTGGTTTGCTACTGAACAGATTGGCAACTTTTCTGTGTATATGCGATCTAAGATGTGCACAGCAAGTGAAAAAAACACACTTTCATTTCCCACAACAAAAGGTCAGTTCTGTCAATGAAAAGCCAACTGAGGACAGGGTTTAAAGCTTAGTAACATTTGTGACGATGGGCCCCACCAAATGACAGGAACTTCAAGACTGGCTTTTCCAAATCTCAACAATAAAGACAGCTGGAATGTCTACGAGATATTTCTTAATTGTTTACATATAAATAGCATGTTACCCACCTAGAAGAAAACTTTTGCAACTACAAACAGAAGGGCTATAAAGGAATATAATAGACAACCTGGCTTTTCTGGAACAGAATTAAGACCACACAGTGCTTATGTATCATCCTTCCAGCTGAAGTTTGAAAGGCAGCTCTTAAGTATAAATATATAAATAAAACAAATCAAGTTATCCTTTGTTAAAAGCATACCTAATTTAGGATGGTCTTGTAAAGCTTAACAATTTTACAGATGACTGGAAATGTTTTGTGTTGACTAATAGAATCCTTCCGATAAGTAAGAGTCAATGGGAGGACCCATTATTAAGTGGCAGTTTTAAGTGGCCTGAGAATTTGCATACAGTAACCACAGCACTGATTGATGAAAGTAATGAAGGGTGCTGCAGGTTACTATCTACCTATTGATGAGCCTTGGTATATAGAGGATTGAGACTGGAGTGTAAAAGGAGAAATGGTAAACCACCACAAACTAATGAATAAAATGAAAGAAAGAACACAGACATGCTGTATGCCTGTCAAACCAAGAGAAAGGCCAACTAGATAATAAATCTGTATGAAGGAGGTCAGATCATGTTCAGTGGAGTTGATGAACACAGGGAAGTGAAGCTGCAGGTTAATTAGTGAGAGCTAGACTATATGCCAGAAAGTGAATTGCAATCATCTGGGTTGTCATGGAAGCATATAAAAACAAAACTTCAGTGCATGTTATTATGCTCCAGTGAAGGGTTAGAATAAAAGAACCAGGGATGTGTTTGGGAACAACTGTGCAATATTCTGAATGAATGTGATCTATTGGGGAAATTATTCTGCTTGGAGACATGAATGGATGGATGAGAAAGCAATGAGAAAGTTCAGAAAAAGATATTTGATCATTCAGAAACCCAAGTATTAATGAGAATTGTGACTTTTTAATGAAATATTTGCTTATTTCATATAATACAGTTCCGCATAAACCTATTTGTACATACACAGAACAAAGGAATTAATGTAACTCTTAAAACATAACTGATTTGATTTCTGTTTATGAAGAAAGACTGAATTTACCAAGATGGTAAAGGTGATGAGAATGCTGAATGTGCGACAGATCATTTTCTAGTACTTCCAAGACATGGAAGAAAATGAAATATATGAAATAAACTAGAGTGAAAGTGGAATTACTGTAGAAATAGAAAGTTCAAGCCCTGAATGAAACAATATTAAAGACAGATTCATCTCCTCACAAGATGAATGGGAAGTGAAGACAAGAAAAAAGAGGATATGAGGAAACTGCTTGGAGAAGCAAAAAGAATAAAGCACCAAAGATGCCTACGGGGTTACACTAATAGGAAATAGTAAAAAGAATGCTGGGTAGAGTAAGGAAGTGAAAGAGGCTGTGGATAAACTGCATAAAAGCTGCAAAATATGAAGGTGTGAGAAAGCTGGGATATCATCTGTATAGCAAGAAAAACATGAGAAAGTTGATTGAATATAACCAAAGATAACAAGGTAGCTAAGATCCAAGGAGGCCAATAAAAAAATAGTTTCGATTGGAAATAAAGAGCTGTTTTAAAAATATGAGATGGGAGCTGTAAAAATTATTTGAGACAAAACTGAAGTGAGGTAATCTTGGAAGTCAGTCTTTGAGAGATTTGAACAGGAATAACAGAATTACATTGAAGGGGGAATCCAAATAAAAACTAAATGCATTAACATCTCAGAAAAAAAATTAACTAAAAAAAGTCATAAATGATGTCAAAATAATGATGAATGGTAAGGTGTAAAAAGGCGTAACTAAGGAAAATGTTAAAACATGGGTACAATTTATTTATGAAAGGGCTCTGCAGTGAAATCTAATCCACCTTTGGTGAGATGGCTGGTTACATAAATTTAATTCATTTTTAAAAATTCTGAGTAAACATATGTTGAATTAAATAATAAAAATGCACTTTTCAAATGGGTTTTTTCTGTAATCCAGGTGGCTCAATCTGAGAATCCTGCCACTTTGAGGTACCTAAAATTCTTCCACCAGCTCCTTCATACTAGCCAAAGACTTGTACAGTAGACTAACATTATCACATAGCAATCTTGCCTCACATAAATAGCTCTGCAACTAGTGCTGCATAAAAACTGCACATCTTTTTTGTTGACCAATGTTTGGTTTATTGATTCAAAGGCCTGAAAAAGTAAAGAATGGCTGCTTGAACAAGACCTCCTCTCCAGACATGGTTATTCAGCAGACTCTTCGGAGAAGCTAGAGCATCTTTTGTCCTTATGATACCTAAATAGTCTTTTTGCTAACACATATTGAAGGTAGAATGCTGTCTTCTTGGTCATTTGAATTGACTACAAATGCAGGATTCTTGTTCACCTTTAACTGTGATCTTTGTCAGCCCCAAGCTTTGCTGGAAACTTCATTTATGTTGAGAACAATCATGCCAACTACTATAGGGCCATCTAAAAGAACAGGAAAAGTGCCTACTACTCCAGCCGTTAAAACTGGAATAGATACAATAGAGAGTATTCTTAGAGCACTAGATGTCAGCTAGGCTGCAACCATCAGAGATGGATCTTAATTGTATATTGGCAGGAAACTGCTCTCCTGTGTAACACAAATCCCATTGCCAAAGAGAGCTTCCATCACTCAAACTCACATTTACCACTCTTGAAGGGGAAAAGTACTCAATAAATGCTTCTGGAATGAAGACACTACAAACAGAGCCCTCACTCACTTTAAATGATCTATCCAATCCATCTATTGATCTCAGCCTAAGATTTGGCACAAGCAAGGCAATTCTGGCCTTGGATGAACCAAATACAACACTACCATGCTGATCTGGATAAGTAATATATGGCATTTTCCCCAAATGTGCACACAAAGACAGCCGAGTCACATAAACAAAGAGAAATAAACAAAACTTCAAATCCATCTGATATTAGCACAGATGTAACAATATGTACATTTTTCAATTTAATATTTGTACTTCTTCCAAACAGGACACTGGGAATTCCAGAGGGTAATGCTATATAAGAAACAATGCAAGTAATACAATCATTACATCTATAAAGAGAGACATACAAACAAAGCATTCACAGTGGCAAAAGAGTAAAGCATAGCTAGAAAAATCTATCAGGCAGATATAAGACAAATATTAAGGGCAGCTCAAATAACCAGCCAGGGGGGAAAAAATGAGACAAAAACAAACACAAGATTTCTCAGTTGATGTATTTTACACCCACAGTAAAGGTGACACTTTTTATTTTCAGAGCTGGGGGAAGCATTCTTTGCCTCTGAATGCCGGTTGTAAAATGACACTAATGATATCTGCCACTAACAACTACATTCAATCTGTAGACTGACTCTGAAATACAGATTTCGTGCCTGAACCATCTGGCCTGAGTTTTCAACTTTTCTGTTTCTGTGCTGCTTTTTTGTTTTTAAAACCAATATTTGGCCTGACAAAAATCTGGCACATTTTCATCAATTTTGGGTTTTCCTATTAAAAAAAACAGTAGAAGTGAAGTTGGTTGACCTTGAAAAAGCTAAGTTGTGTTGGACCTGATTAGCACGTGGATGGGAAACCAACTGGAAGAACCAGCTGCAACAGGTTCAAAATGGAGCAGAATTACTTTGTACATTCATTCACTTTGCATGCATTTAGAAAGGGACAGGGCAGTGGTGGGATTCAAATTTTTTTACTACCGGTTCTGTGGGCATGGCTTGGTGGGCAGTGGCAGAGGAAGGATATTGTAAAATCCTCATTTCCTCCTAATCAGCTGGGACTCGGGAGGCAGAGAATAGATGGGGGTGAGGCCAGTCAGAGGTGGTATTTATCGGTTTTATGAACTACTCAAAACTTTCGCTACCAGTTCTCCAGAACTGGTCAGAACCTGCTGAATACCACCTCTGGGGCAGGGCTTCAATTCACAGTTATATCAAAAACCAATGTGGAAGAAAACAATTGCAAACTATTCAGGTACTTCTGCTAAGAAAAGAATACAGACCTGTCTATGAAACATTTAGCTCAACTCAGCAGCAAGACTATTGAATGCACAAAAATGGAAGGGCACTTTGATTCCTACCATGGAAGAATGGTTGGAGAAGTTGTTGGAGTTGGCTGAAATTGCAAAACTGACTACTTAAAGAAAAGAACATAAGTACTTTTGTTTCCAAATGGAGACCGCTTCTGAACTTTGTGCTTGATGTGGAAAAGAATGAAAGTCTGGTTTTGGGTTTTACAGATTAGACTGATAGATCTTTACAGAAATGACTTGTTCATACTATTATGGAAAAGCAAAAAGTTGTGATTTGATGTTAATGCCTTATTTTACTGTAACAGAGAGAGTCAGAAGTCGATGCTTCTTTTTCTTTTTTTTTTTCTCCCTATTTTTCCTCACTTCTCTTCTATTTACTTTTGTATTTTGTATTTTATAGTACTTTATAACTCAATAAAAATGTTTTTTAAAGAAATTTAGCTCAACTTAGGATAGAGGGATCTTTTTCACAAAAGCATTAATCACTTACAGATTTAGTGTCCTCCCACATAGATCACAGAATGTGGTCATTTTAATAAAACTCCTGAAAATTGAAGAATATTTATGCAACCAAGGATATTTTATATCATTTAAGTAATCTCATTATGCCAACTGTATAAATTGATGCAAATGATGCAATTTGCATCATTAGTGTAATGACCATATCATGCAAATTGAAGTATAATTTGGCTTGCTGCAGATAAAGTCCATTGAGCCAGATCTGGTAAATCAAGGTTTCACTATATGTTTAGTTTAATTTTACTAGAATTTCAGTTTTTTCAATCTTCCTTTTCTATTGCTGACAGTAGATGTTTAAGTTATTGGTACTTATATTATTCAGTTTGTTGTTTACATAAGATAGAACTCTCATAAATAAATTTATTAAATAAACACTGTTATTTCTTTGTAAAATAGTAAAAATTTTCTGGTTCTAGCTTCATAAAAGTTGAATGAAAGTAACTAGATTGCATATTATTATGGCTGCCTGACACCAATGGAATCCAATATGTGTTATTTTTACTCCCTTAGTAGAAATGATGGAGGACATTGACCAGATAATGTCTGGTTTCCTTTAATTTCTGGCTCAGAAGATCTTCTTCTGACTAATATTAGTCTTAGCCATTAAAAAAAGTAACTGAAGAAAAAAGAGATCAGAAAGATGAGGTCAATTAGCGGTTATTGTAAGACTCAATAATAGTATCTGCTGATTGCTGTTCTACCAATGGAATTCTGAGAATCTTCTTAGATATGCCTTAACCCAAGAATTTCTCCTACAACCAAGCATATTTGCGAAAATACAATGTGTTTATTAAATTGATGTGCCACCCATTTCACTGCCAAGAGACTCTAGGCAGGTTAAAACATGATCAAACAACTATATAAATCAAAGCATTTAAAACAGAGCATTATAATTCGAAATATTAAAAATTAACCCCAAAAACCCTTTAAAAAGGGACTTAAATGTAAACTGAGTGGAGGGTGGATCTTCTCCTAATCATCTAACCAACTCCAGAGTGAGACGCCCTCAACAGCGCCCCAACCCCATTGTCAGAACTGTTTTCAGGCCCTTTTGGAAGGCCAAGAGGGAGAGATTAGATCAGTGGTGGGATTCCAATTTTTTTACTACTGGTTAGGTGGGCGTGGCTTGGTGGGCATGGCAGGGGAAGGTTACTGGAAAATCCCCATTCCCTCCCGATCAGCTGGGACTTGGGAGGGCAGAGAATAGATGGGGGTGGGGCCAGTCAGAAATGGTATTTACCAGTTCTCCAAACTACTCAAAGTTTCTGCTACTGGTTCTCCAGAACTGGTCAGAACCTGCTAAATACCACCTCTGGAGCAGATGTCACCTCAAAAGGCAGGTTGTTCCTGGAGCTATGGCAGAGAAGGTTCCTCTCTTGGACCCCACTAGCTGGAATTCCTTGGCTGGCAGGGTCTGCAGCATGCCCCTTCTGCTGGACCAAGTGAGGCAGTCCAATCCTAATGAGGTACAATGGTTCCTCAGGAAGCCTGGACCTATGCTAGGAATACTCTGTTTCCCTCCCAAAATACAGACTTTACCATTCATTACCCGATGTTTTATACACAGTCTGTCTTCATTGTGAAGTGAACAACTAAAACTCTTTCCTCTGAACAGTGAAGCTATTCTACGTTGAACATCTCAGCACAATGTGGAAGAAACTGCAAGGAATGCAACTGTTGTTATTGACATGTTGCATTTTTCTTGATCATTGGAATGGAGGACCAAAGAGAACAAAGTTAAATTTAGCCCTGGAAGCTCAGAATCCAACCAATCATTAACGCACATCCAAAGAGAATTCCAAGTGGCAACTGTTCATCTAAAAGTGGGGCTTACAAACACACCATACAGCAAAAGCACTAGCACTTTGCACAATGTATATGTCAGCATAATAAACAAAAGTTGGAGGTTGAAAATTCATCATTACAGAGCGATGTTACTTAGGAAGAAATGTTCCTCGGTAAAACTAGGAAAACACACAAACTTAAAAACGATTGCCTTTGCTGATATGAACAGCTCTTTCCCTAACAGCCCATTTTGACTGGTTATTTATTCATGTATTTGATGCTGAAATATACATTTAGTGAGCTGCAGAAGATATTTCAGATTCCTAAGTGCCACCATTATATGTTTAGGCACCAGACTAAGCAGGACTGTGAATGGAGCATAAGAAATCTTCCGATATCCGGAATTTCAGCTGCTCTCCCTCCCCCTTACACTCTCTAACTTTTTCTGAATAGAAATAACCATTTTTCTTAGTTACTTTAGAAAAAAAATAGCTCTGAAATAACTCCACCAGAATTGGACTATGAATGGCAGGACTAAAGAGAACTGTGCCATATCTATTGTGGCGCTTGTTCTATAGCAGAGGTGGGGAACTATGGTCTCTTTATGACTTGTGGACTTCAACTCTCAGAATTCCTGAGCCAGCCAGCCTTTTATAAAAGGGCCATATTCCCCATCTCTGTTCTACAATTTCAGTTGCTCTACCACTTACCTTAGCAGGAAACTACAGGTAGTCCTTGACATACAACCATTCATTTCCTGACCAAAGTTACAAAGGCACTGAGAAAGTGACTTATGGCTGATTTTCACACTTACAACCGATGCAGTATCCCCATAGTCACATGATCAAAATATGGACACTTGTGAACTGGCATGTATTTATGTCAGTTCCCGGGGTTGTAGGATCATCATTTGTAACTTCTCCAGTTGACTTCCAACAAGCAAAGTCAATGGGGGAAGCCAGATTCACTTAACAACATCAGTGATTCGCTTAACAACTTTTGCAAAAAAGATCACAAAATGGGACAAAATTCACTTAACAACTACCTTGCTTAGCAATGGAACTTTTGGACTCAATTGTGTCTCTAAGTTGTATGGTCAGGTTTAGCAATCATTGTCAAAAAGCAGGCTCTGAACATCACAAAAAGGAGATTGATATTGTAGATTACCTCTCTTTGCAACACGTGGAGTAAAAAAGACTTACTGCCTTGCAGAAAGCTCAATTTCTTCCAATTCCAGCCAGCATGGCAGTGATAAAAGATAGAGAGCTTAACTCCAAAATCTCTGGAAGATACCAGATGGTGGCACACTGGGGAAAGGTCCAAGGCTTTGCAGCTTGAGCCCAAGACTGCAGATAGATACCATGATGAGCACATACCATTTTTCATCTAGTGCTTAGTTTCAATCAGACAACACAGAAGTGAAGGGAGAAAAATCTCCTTTGTATTTGTTAAATTGGGAATTTTAAGTCTGCTGCCAAGCTATTCCTGCACCTTAATGTCTCATTGTGCAAAACCAAGGACGAATGTTTGCCGAGTCAGGATTATGAGAAAGGAAGTAAAAGGTATTTATTTATTCAATTTCTATAGCTGCCCATCTCAAGCAAATGGCTCTGGGCAGTGAACAATCACAAAACAATTAAAAACAGTTATAATAAAGTGCAAAAATTAAATATATATGGCAGGCAAGAAAAAAACATGTAATCATAGAAACCTTTGGGCTTCCATGCCTGAGAACAAAGCCTGGCGATTAGGGCCTTGTGAAAAGTCAACAGGGTAGGGGTCATCCTCAACTTTGAGGGGAAGGAAGGGACTATGGCAAAGAAGGCACATCTTCTAGTGTCCATCAGCTGACATTTCTTGATTGACAAGACCCACATACGATGGAAAGGCCCAAACAGGTTCCAATCCATGATCCCTTAATCTTGTAGAGCCTGCAGTAGTTTGCTATAAAGTATTATTTTATTTAGCACCTTTAGCATTATTCCCCATTTTAGTTTTCTGGTTGATCAGGCTAGCTGCAAGTACAAATCCACCACTGAAAGAAAATAAATTGAACAAACTGTTGAAGCACAGAGGCAGACTGCATGCCTCGTTCCTGGGATTTGCTAAGTAATTTTCACCAAATTGACTTTTTTTTTTTTTAAAAGGATACCTTCCACAACTAATATCCCAACCCCAATTCTCACAAAGCAGCAGCACCTAACCCTATACTACCATTAGTATTCCAGAACCAACATGCTCCCTTCCAATTTCCACAGCCCCAACCCATCTCCTAGGCAACAGGAGCAGAAATTTCATCCATGCAAAAGCTGCATGACAGGAACAGGAAATTAAGTCTTCAAGTTCCTGTATAATGTTTCTAGCCATCATTGAACCTCAACAAACCAAAGTTCTTTTTTCCCCTTTGGGATAATTATGTTACTCATCACATGCCTCACCTTCAAAGCATGCTATGAATCTGTTAAATATGGCATAAAAGAAGGATATTACCAGGATTTTTAAAAGGTAAAGAAAATCAAGAATTTTAAAAGGTAAACCACACACACATACCTCCCCAACTCATCCGCTCAACAGTTAAACAGATTGATAGGATGAAGAAAGAGAGTGAGATGGTATAAGAAACTGATACTCTGTATTCATTTGATTGGTTAACAGTATTTGCAATCTATTCACTTCCAAAACACAGGCAGCTAACAACACAGTACAAAGTAAATGAAAAGCATGCAAAACAAGCAATATAAATACTATAAAGAAAAACAAACAAACCTATTTGCAAAACTCACATTTAAGCCTATCACAATATATCCAAATCTATATCACTAGAAGCAGACCCGGCTCAAGATATTTTCCTGCCCCAGATTGAGTAGCGAAGTGCAAATTATTTAAATCCGGTCAAATTGTAATGGCTTCAGTGAAATTCCCATAGGTAATTTTCTCCCAAAAAGTAAAAATACAGTTATGATTTTCAGTCCTTTTAAGATACCAAAGATGAGTTGTCTGAAGCAGGGGCCTCACTGCCTCTTTCCCCTGCTTGGACAGGCCCCAACATAGGCTTACTCCCTGCAATGAGTGGGCTAGCCACTAATGCCCTCTGCCCATTTCTTAAAACAGAGTGAACAAACTGGACATCCGCTAGGCAGGTCCTTTTAAGTCAGCAGCCCCCAACCTTTGGGCACCAGGGTTTTTCCATGGACCAGAGGGGACGTGGTTTTGTGAGCTGCCTGGATCCCACAGATGGGGTTTAGCTTGTTTGCGCAGCCTGGTTGCTGGCATGCCATGGACCAGTGGTGGTCCAAGAACCAGGAAACGACCATTTTGAGTGACCAGAGCATGTCTGAGCTTATTTTTTGGTAAGAATTAAAGCTTTGGACCTGATAAAGACCTCCTGGGAGGTGTCATGCAATTGGATCCAAGTGATGATAAACACCTCATGGGGTCAGGGATGCTGCCTGCCTTGAAGGAAGCAATGGTATGCTCCCCTTTTCAAAAGATCATCCTTGGGCTTGACCATGTTAGTTTGTCTGGTCTCCTTTCTTTTCAGAGGAATGTTTTTGAGAGGGTGGTAAACACTCAGTTTTAGAGGACCTGGATAAAGCTGATTATCTGGGCCCCTTTTCAGTCAGGATTCAAGCTCAGTTACAGCATTAGTCATGTCAGTGGATGACCAGCGGAGGGCTTGGGATGGGGAGGGAGGTTTAGTACATTCATCCTACCTCTCCTAGATCTCTTGATGACTTTCAATATCATCAACATGGTATCCTTCTGGACCAGCTCTGAGTGTTGAGAGTAGGAGGCACTGTTTTGCAGTGGTTCTCCTATCTCTGTGACTAGTTCCAGTAGATAGTGGATTAAATCAAATAGTCCCTGCAGTTTTCTTGGCAAGATTTTTCAGGATTGGTTTCAGCCCTTGCCTCTTCCTAAGACTGAGAGAAAGTACCTGGTCTAAGGTCACCCACCCAACTTTGTGCCAAAGGCAAGATTAGAATTCATGGTCTCCCCGTTTCTAGCCTCTTAATCACTACACCAAACTGGCTCTGGTGTATAATAACTATCAAAAGAAAGAGTAGTTCTACTCCAGTCCAAACCCCAAAACCTTGCTTTTTAGTTTCATTGCCTACCGATTCTGTCTTCATTTTCTTAACAGTGATTAATAATTCCATGGGGAAAGTAATTAGGGTGAAGAAAAGTTTAGATGCTTAAAAACTTCAGTGAAAAGCAGAGCAGGAAAAAATAAGAAAAAATTCTTACTGGCAGAAGGCCAACACCAATAACTCATAATCTGGAACTACAAACCAAGAAGAAGAAGAGGTATGCAGGGGTGGGTTCCTGCCAGTTCTAACCTCTTCTATAGAAGAGGTTCCACAAATCTACAGTGCCGTTTAGAACCGGTTACAGCTCCCTCCCCATGCCCGTCTGCACATCATCAAGATAAAGAGCGAGAGGAGGAATTCTGGGAGTTGAAGTCCACAAGTCTTAAAGCTGTCAAGTTTGAACACTCCTGGGGTTTTTTTTCCTAAAGGGTTAGGGGTGTAAGGGTCTTGTAACTTGACAGCTTTAAGTCTTGTGTGTTTCAAATGCCAGAGTTTCTGAGCCAACATTTTGGTTGCTAAGCAAGAGCACTGTTATGTTTCACCACATTTTGGCCACGCCCATCCAGTCACATGGCTGGCAAGTCACTCCCACCAGTCACATGGCTGGTAAGCCACTCCCATCAGGTCACATGGCCAGCAAGCCCCTCCCACAAAGCAGGGCACACCTACAGAAGAGGTTCTAAAAATTTTGAAACCCACCACTGAGCATGGTTTTAGATCTGATGAAAAATTAACTTTTGATCCAAATGGCTCTCCCCCTCCCCTCAATTGAGGAAATTGACTAGGTGTGGGTTTTGCTGATTATATAGGTTTGTTGTTATAGAAATGGCTAGTTATATTACAGGTAGTCCTTGACTTACAACAGTTCATTTAGTGACCATTCAAAGTTACAACAGCACTGAAAAAGTGACTTATGACCGCTTTTCACACTTACGACCGTTATAGCATCCCCATGATCTCATGATCAAAATTTAGATGCTTGGCAACTTATTGATAACCGCTGCTGTGTCTCAAGGTCATGCAATCCCCTTTTTCGACCTTCTGCTTAGCAAAGTCAACGAGGAATCTAGATTCACTTAACAACTGGGTTACTAATTTAACAACTGCAATGATTCACTTAACATCTGTGGTAAGTAAAGTTGTAAAATGGGGCAAACTCACTTAACAACTGTTTCACTTAGCAACATAAATTTTGGAGCCAATTGTGGTCGTAACTCAAGTACTACCTGTATTGTGTAAAAGCAAAAAGTTGAGGCAGTGTGTTATTACCTTTCTTCTTAGCAGTTAGACTTATATACCGCTTCATAGGGCTTTCAGTCCTCTCTAAGCGGTTTACAGAGTCAGCATATTGCCCCCAACAACAATCTGGGTCCTCATTTTACCCACCTCGGAAGGATGGAAGGCTGAGTCAACCCTGAGCCGGTGAGATTTGAACAGCCGAACTGCAGAACTGCAGTCAGCTGAAGTAGCCTGCAGTGCTGCATTTAACCACTGCGCCACCTCTTCTTTTTATGACCCTGAAGTCCCTTAATTTAGTGTAGAGTTGTGGCAACTGGATGGAGCTAAGCTGGCTAGATGCCCTTTCTGACGTGCAGTAGATATTTTTTCTTTGCCCCCTGGGAGAAAAACATCTGCTACTATCTAGGATTGAATTGTCAATCTTCCCAGTAGGTGGTGAGCATCTTCACCACTAGGCCATCATGCCACTTCATGTTATTACTTTATTCTACTGCAGTAAAATAAAGTCAGAAGTCCATGCTTTTCTTTCTTTTTCTTCCCTTTTCCCCCTATACTTTTTCCTCTTCCCTTTTTTCCTCCCTTTACTTTCATTTTTCTTTGAATTTTATATTTTGATAAACTAATAAAAATTTAAATACAAAATCTCAGCTGAAGAAATGTGGCAGCTCAGATATGAGGAAAACTGCATCCGTAAGAAAGTAAATGTGAAAGGAAGCTTCATATGGCACAGATGATTTTGAAATGTGCAGGTTGCATTCTCAAACCATCTTCCTGTTTTATCTGCTGCTGAAACGCTCAACAATGTGAGAAGAGCTCTGACTTGGTTTCCATCACAGCAATATCTCCCACTTGCAGTTCATTCTTTTGTAAGAGTGAATAGCACAAAGAAATTAACAGCAATTATTCATTGCAAAGTAGAAGGCAAGAGATGACACAGGGGGGTTGTGATTAATTTGATCCTTGTGGAACTAGAAAGATGCAATGATAGGAATCTCTCTGCTCCAAGAATCACGAGCATACTATAAGGTTTATTACATCCTTGTGTGAATACATGGGAGTCCTTGACCATTATGAGAGAAAAGAAGCAGAAAGTACTTAGGAAAATAATGTGTAAGCAAGTACAGAGCAGCTAATGTCTGGAACAAGGAGGGACTCAATGGAAACAAAGCAAAAACCAATCTTTATATTCTACTGTGACTTCTCTAACAGAAAAATATAGGTTTCTAAATTGCCTCAAGGCCTTTTTTAATAGCCCAGTATTTCACAGACATCAAGGAAATCAGGTGTTTAGGGATTTCTATAGAATCAATGTAGCACAAAACAAGTTTCACCAGTTCTCCGCTAAAAGAGTGGCACATGAGTTGGAAACAAGCCCAAAGCATTAATGGTGAAGCATTTATAACCTTCTCACATCCACCACTGCAATGCAAGATGTTTACATGCAATTAGATCTTAGTGTAGCCTCAGGGCCTGAGGCATTGCGGTTACTCTGTATTTCTATTATTAATTAATAATGCCATTCCACTTGTGGGAGTCAGGTTTGAGAAGTTTAACACATGATTCAACCCACTTCCCAGGAGATAAAACATTTGAAGCAATGGCTGGCCACACCAATGCCTACTGTCCACAATTCACCTCCTTATTCTTGAGCAATGGCACTTGAAAGACAGATTTATGTATAAACACCCACACTATTCTATTTGGTCCAGAAATAATGGTCTATCTTATCTAAGGTCTTTTGGACAACAGCCAGCACCAGAAACACTTGAAGACTAGCAAGACAGGAACAGTTACAACTGCAGTATTTTGCATTATATCTAAGTTGCCATATGAATTATAAATTATAAATTTTCACTCCATATCCACTTTGTCTAATCTACTAATATATTTAGTTTTAAATAGCTGTAACCTCAACTGACTTTCAATGAGCATCTATTTGCTTCAGGTTACTAGAAAACTAACCATTGTCTATGCATACCTTATTGGATTTCAAGCTTCCCAATATGTACTAAGGAATCCTTTGCACATCTGCTATGGAATTTTAACCAGCCCAATCATATCTAGGGTAGCACAATAGCTCAGTGGTTAAGATACCAGGTTTGTTAGTTGGAAAGCTGCCAGCCTGGGTTCGAGACCCAAATGTCGCACGATGGGCTGAGCTCCAGTCTTCGGCTAGATCCTGCCAACCTAGCAGTTTGAAAGCATGTAAATATGAGCAAATAAATAGGTATCATTTCACTGGCGAGAAAACAGTGCTTGGTGTTGTCATGCTGGATACATGACCACGGAAATGTCTTTGACAGCACCAACTCATAGCCTCAAATTCACGGAGATGAGCGCTGCCCCCTATAGTCAGCAACAACTAATGGAGTAAAATCTGCAGGGACTCCCTTTCCTTTCCTTTCCAATTATGCCTACCTGAAAAATCCAAGGATCCAAAAAATCCAAACTCAAATTTTAATATGCCAGATATAGTAGGGTAATTTTGGCATGCTGAAAAAGACTGTTCTTGCAGGTATCAGTCTTGGCTCTAGTTATTGCTCTAGTCTCTTTGTCAATTACTGATCATATTGGAAGGTGTTGATGCTATCTTTTCAATTTCTAAATGGCTTAGAGCCTCACTATTTTTTAGATTAATTTTCTGGTTATGAAAATATACATTCTAAATGTAGAGAGTCTTGGTATTTCACTTCTGAAGATGTCCCTGCTTTTCGAGGTCCATTTATACAACTCAAGAAAAAGATTGTGTCTCTTGTGTCACCCTACACTGTAGGACTCCTTCTCTCCACCTCACCCCGCAGGAATTTGACTGCCACTCTCTCTCTCTCTCTCTCTGCTTGCCAAACTTTTAATTTTCAGCTAATTTGAGTAATACGTTTACTATGTTTTAATATTTTGATCGTTCATTGGGTTTTTGTATTCTGTATTTTTAAATAGTTCCTTTAAATGGTATTTTCATCTAGCACTTCGAATGTTTTAGTAGAAAAGCAAAAACAAAGTTAGCATACCTTTTTTGGGAAAACACAATATTCCAGAAAGGAACACTTTTCTCAAAAAAATAAATAACTAAATAAAAAGTTATCTTTTAGGAACCATACCCATGTACTTCCTGGTTATATAAAAGCATTTTCATTTCATGCACCATTTGTCTCTGAGTCTTCAGACCTGTTACCTTTTCATATATCCTATTATGGTCTATAGCTAAAGACTTAAATATAACATGGCTCCATTTTGCCAGCAATAGCCTTAAGATTATTGTCTCTAACCATACAGTAGTTGCTACAACTGACACCAAATATAAAACTCTGGGTTAGGCACTGAGGAAATTTGAAAGAAAAGGAACATAAAGCAATCTTGAAGTGTAAGTTTTCTATTTCATGCAGCTTTTAAAAAACAGAATTCAAGTATTTCCATCTGTACTTCTAAGGCAAGCCGACAGCCAGCAAGGCTGACCATTGCTCAGAGGCTCTCTTAAATCCTCATATCTTTTAAGAGGATTAAAGGGGGAAAAATGGGACCAATGCCACCAATATAACAGACAGAACAACTCCTTTTTCCTTCCAGCCTGGAAAAAGATGAAAAGCAATCCATAATAGATATCACTCCTCCACCCCAAGACATGGAAGACTTTGGGAGCAACCCAGTGGTGAAAGAAGAGCCGAGGTGGCGCAGTGGTTAAATGCAGCACTGCAGGCTACTTCAGCTGATCAAATCTCACTGGCTCAAGGTTGACTCAGCCTTCCATCCTTCCGAGGTGGGTGAAATGAGGACCCAGACTGTGGGGGCAATATGCTGACTCTGTAAACCGCTTAGAGAGGGCTGAAAGCCCTATGAAGCGGTATATAAGTCTAACTGCTATTGCTATTGCTAAATGCTCTGAAGTCTGCTACTGGTTTGCTTTGCTACCGGTTCGCTTTGCAATTGGTTTGCTTTGCATGCGCAGGTGGCCAAACACGTGCTTTGTGTGGGTGCGCACCAGGTTAAGAAGCCTTTTCTGAGTAGAACAGTGAGGGAAGGGGGAACAGCTGTGCCGTGCAATTTAGATTCACTAGAAAGCAGGATTTCCTGATTTCTGGTGAATATAAATCATGCGGCACAGCTGATTATCACACAGCTGATCATCAGAACTTTTTTTTTACTTTTTTAAAGCATTTTTTTACTACCAGTTCAGGTAAACCGGTAGTATAAGATTGCTAAAAAACATTTTTTTAAATTTTTCGGTTCCGATGATCAGCTGTGCCACGCAATTTCTAGCGAATATAAATCACGCGGCATAGCTGATTGTCACACACCTGATCGTTGGAACTGTAGGGGGGGAAAGCTAAAAAAAGTTTTTAAAAAGTTCCAACAATCAGCTATGCGACAATCAACTGTGCCGCACGATTTCTAGCATTTTTTTAACTACTGGTTCAGGCAAACCGTCCCGAACTGGTAGCATTTCACTCCTTGGGGAACCACTTGGTGCAAATGAAACCAATTAAAAATTGCCCATTTGGTCATGACTGCTGATTCTGAAACAGAGACTGCTCTTTTATTGCTGAATAAATAACAGGTTGTTCTGAGTTGGCTGGTTCTGGTTTGAAATTACAGGTGATCCTCGCCTTACAACAGTTTGTTTAGGAGGGACTGTTCAAAGTTACAACAGTGCAGGAAAAAGTGGCTTAATGACCATTTTTCACACTTATGACCATTGCAGTATCCCCATGGTCATGAGATCAAAATTCAGACACTTGGCAATTGACTCATATTTATGACAGTTGAAGAGTGGCGGGGTCCCCTTTGGGTACCTGACAAGCAAATTCAATGGTGAAGCCAGATTCACTAAAAAACAGTTTGATGAATTTGATAACTACGGTGATCCACTTAACAACTGTGGCAAGAAAAGTTATAAAAGGGGGCAAATTCACTTAACAAATGTTTCACTTAGTAACAGACATTTTGGGCTCAATTGTGGTCGTAAGTTGAAGACTACCTCTATAAGTGTGTGCTGATTCATTAATAATAAGCACATGGCTTATTTGGCTGGTGGCTCAAAAGCATTTTGAAGACAATTGTGATTTCAATATTGGTCACAAATTGAGTAAATATGATGGACCTGGATTTCGAAGATGTGTGGTAAGATTTAGTCATGAATTGGGTGGATGGCTCATGGCAAATTATTCTTAGTTTCAAGTTTAACACAGGTGAGAGATAATTGAAGCCTCCTTCACAGGGATATTGTAAAAAGGATTCTCAATAATCTATGTATAGAAGTAAAACCACAAAAGTCAATGATATCATTGACACACTTCCTGGAAATGACTTAAGCTAGAATACACCAAAGCACCTCTTCAAGCAAAAGCACTTAGACTGATATCCTGCTTCACAGCCCTCTCTAAGCAGTTTATACAGTCAGCATATTGTTCCCAACAATCTGGTTCCTTGTTTTACCAACCTTGGAAGGATGAGTCAACCTAGAGCTGGTCAGGATTGAACTCCTGGCTGTGGGCAGAGTCAGCCTGCAATACTTCATTCTAACCACTGTGCCATCACAGTTTATGAAAGATGCTGTTCTTTTTTCAAGCCACCACACATTGTAGGTTAACATTTGAGAATGCCCGCCATTTCTTCCCTTATCTGAAGTCCGTACATGCTGTATGCAATCAAGGCTGAGACCGTTTCTCCATTAAACTGAACCAAATTCTCTGATAAAAGCCATGACATCTGTTCCTGTGTTCAAGCAATTTAAATAAGTTTATGTGCACCTTTTTACTCTGCATAATTTATTATCTTTCTAAGTTTTGCCTTTTCAAAGAGATTAGACAGCATTGCTACTGCTATGAAGCTTCCTATGATTAAGGCATGGAGGATGTCAGCATAAGGAACTGAATATGGCATCCCGTGTGAAGTGAAGTCATCCAATCCGAGCACTTGAAGTCTGATCCTTCTCCTCTCCTACAGAGATTACTCCATGCAATGCCCACAGCTGCTTTCAATCTTTTATCCATGCCTAGGCATATTCCCCTCCCTCCTTTTTGGACAGGTACCAGCTGCTTCTTTTTTAAATCAATCTAGGGGAGACAATGTCTTCAGGATGTACCCCAGATGGCTATTGTCTTTTTTTTCTTGGTCTTAAAAAAAAATCACAAATTTTGCAGAATGCACAGAAACATAAAACGCTTCCTCTACCAGCTCCCCTCCAGTGTTACACCTTGCTGTTCTGACAATCAAATAAGGAGATGAATGAAATTCTTCCCAGTTAACAAGTACAATTCTACAGTTGGGAGATTGCTACTAGGGAAGTACATGACTTCTCTTCACAGCCATCCAGGTACAAAGACAAGGCTGCCCCTCTTCACCGTTCCCTCCCTCACCTCCCCAAAATGCAGAGCTGTAACAAGAAATCAGGACATCTTGTAAAGCATTGTTTTTGCCACACAAAATCAGAACAGTGCATATGCTGTTTAAATTAAAATCTCATTAGGAAAACGGGAAGCAGTGCCTAGTCAAATGCTGATTTTTAAAAAAGAGAAAAAAGTTTACTCCTTTCTCTTTTGCTACTCAGTGAAAATATTACTTTTTATCCAAGGCACATAAAAAGGGACAATCAATATTTTGTTTTAAATGGTTGCATTTTAAAATATGGTAGATTTTTTTTTCTCTGGAGCAGTGGACAAAACTAGAATGTTTGATCTTTTCTTCAGTTTTTTCAATCACCATATTAAGTGTGCATGTCGGAATAAAATCTCTTAGACACGGTCGGATGTAAAGTATCAGATCAATTCCTGATTCTTTAAAGCGAGCCCCTCTCCTTCTTTGACATTGTCAGAATTGAGAGTTTGGTTTTTCAGCATGTAGAATATAAAACATAGCCTTCTTTCACTGGAGCTCCATGACTAAAGTGACTACATGGATTTTTTTTTAAAGAACAATACAGAAGTCATAGCTTGCCACTGTATTCTTTGGGGATTTGGGGCTTATGTAGCCCATAAGTATTCCAATCAGCCTCAAAAGAAAGTCTCAGCCCTTTGGAGATAAGCTATGTTGGAAATAAACCATGAGGAATACTCGAACATTACTTTGTTGCTATAGGCAGGGTATGAAAAAAAATATATCCTGAGTGCCTCTATCTATCCCCTATACCAAAGAGAATTAAGATGGGATTGTTTTGCATTTCTTTGCCACCTACACCTTGGGGGCTAAATGGATGCTTATCTAACCATTCTGGGCATTTCTTCCTCAAATTTAGCTCTGTCCTCTTCTATAAGAAAAGAAACTTGCTACCGCTGAATGCACCTGACATTTTGCCTCTGCAGAGCAGAGACCGCAATTGTCTTGCATAGCAGCCTGGCTTGGATTTATGCACACACCCGTCCCATTTTCCCTGTGGGGCTCTTTTCCTTAGGATATGCTTCTCAATTAGCAATGAAGCAGACAGAGCATGCATTCTGAAGAAGCAGATTTGCTGTCAACTCCCATTCCTGCAGTATTTTCTGCTCAGCTACTGCTCAAAACGTTAGTTATAGCTCTGTGCCCCAAAGACAAGCTAACTGCTCTAGATCATGTTACTCTCCTCAGGAATAGGAAACTATCCAGGATAAAATCATTCTGAACTTTATTGGACTTTACAATATCCAATTCCCCAGAAGCTATAATTAGAGCTGTTTGCTTGCTGTGCATTTGCATGCACGTAGTTTCACCCAGGGTACGTTTTTTTGTGCAATAGAAGTAATTTTTTTTCTTCAAGTTAATTTCCACTTCGGGTGATTTCAAGGACAAATCCATGTATTCTATTTAACAGCAATATGCAAGGAGCGAGTCATTTCCTTCTCTTACAAAGGCTTTTCCCCAATCTATTCTAGGGACCTAGTTTTTCCTGGTGCTTTTTCATCTAGATGAGATGAGTCGCACATAAATAAAATGATATAATAAAATAAATCCAAGAATTACTCAGAATTACCCAACTGATCCTATTGGCTTCTGAAAATTAGTCAAGGTTTACTAGGATATCTAGCAAATTTTATAATGGATCAACCTTCCATCCATCTACTGTATTTCATGTCACATTTTATATCTGAGTATGGAACAAATACAGATATATACAGACCAAAAGCTATAGCAATGAACATCCACTTGACCCACAACTCTCATCAGTATTTCTTCGTCTTTATTTATTAAAACCATGCCTGGGATGGCCTGATCAGGTGTTTTCTAGGTGACTCCTGCAAGAAGAACCAGCCTTTAGCAACACCTAGAAGATACCAGCCATCCCAGATATGGTTATTAATAAGTACTGCGTATAACTGAAAATTACTCAGTTGCAATTTACCCAGTTTAATTGACATATATAATTCAATGCTTGACTCAGAACTGGGATTCTGAAAGCATGAGACAAAATAAATCAAGAAAATATGCTTCACATATTACATCAAATCCTTTCATTTCAAATTGCTCTATGACAAGTCTCTAAAGGCACAAATAAATTCAGACTTTCTCTAGATAAGAAATTACTAGCCATTAAACATAAAGGCCACACATATGCCAAATTGCTGTTAAACCGTCTTGCCATTTTTTAAAATCACAACTATTAATAAGTATAATAATTATAATAACATAACTATAAGTCCTAATAATAACATCAGTTAATTGCAAAAGGCAGCTTTACTTGCAACATCTTTCATCTTGTGGTGATCTTTTTAACACCATCAAACAACATCTTCCTATTCTAGGTCCTTAAGAAGTATCTGGTAGGTGGATAAAAATGCTAAACTAGTCTAAACATCTGGCTGGCTATGCAACCAACCATAATAATTAATAGTAATAATTTTATTGAATTTATTTGCCACCCAACTCCTAGTGACTCTGGGTAATTTACAATTGTTAAAAGCTTTCTAACAATCTTCATGCCCACCTTCTCTTTTCAATTTTACACTCATCATACTCCTTGGCCACTTTTTTCCCCTTAAAGTCTTGGTTATTCTTGTCCCGATGACAGAATAAATAAAACATCATAGGTATGGGTGTTTCATTTCTTTCAGGACCCAGAATCTGTTGCACAGCTGGATTTATGCATAAAAATTTGTTTTAGTCCATTCTAATCTAAGCATGCTAGCAAGCTATTTGCAATCCACATTATTTGTAAAAGCCACATCAGCCTTCAAGCACCTTTAATGTATCACATCAGCTTTTGGTGAACATAAAAAATTAATTCTTTATTTACATTCAGGGGTTTGCTATGGGTAGTGCTGGGCAACAAATACTCTATCAGACCAAGACTGGATTTTCCCAGAGTTTATAGCAATGAAGGTTACAGCAAGCAGGTACACATCTTGAAGAATATTACTCTTACTGCAGAATGAAGTTCATCAAATACATGAAGCATGGTTGGTCCTTAGCTGAGAAGACAAATAATTAGTGAGAGCAAAGACTCTTGGGCTTTTACAAGAGATTTTATAGAATTGGTGACGATTGGCAAAGGCTTTAGTTGAAGATTATAGGTGAACTGTTTATAACCAATGGTATATGAATACACTATTTCCCGCATATTTGGAGAGGGCATCAAAAAAGCAGTCCATTACTCTGATAACTACCTGTTACAAGTCAAGGTGCCACCTTGGGCTGCTTCTCTTCCCAGCATCTAATAACATCTGCAGTTAAGGATTTATATATTGCCTCAGCATTGAACCTGATCTATAGTAAAAGTAGTCCTTGACTTACAATCATTCATTTAGTGGCCATTCAAAATTACAGTGGCATTAATAAAAGGTGACTTATGACTGGTCCGTGTACTTTTGACTCCTGCTGCATCCCCACAGTCATGTGATAAAAATTCAGATTCTTGGCAGCCAGGCCTGTGGTTACAGCATCCTGGAGTCATATGACCCACATATGTGACCCTCCCAGATGGCTTCCAACAACAATGGGAGAAACTGGGCTTAATGACCATGTGATGCATTTAACAACTGACAACCATTGCAAAAAGGTTGTAAAATTGGTCAGGACTCACCTAACAACCGTTTTGTTTAGTAACAGAAACTCTGATTCCAATTGTGGCCATAAGTCAAAGACTACCTATATTACCCATTGACTATGTCTTCCTTCCTTCCTTCCTTCCTTCCTTCCTTCCTTCCTTCCTTCCTTCGTTTTTCCCCTAGTATGGTTTTTTTGTTTCCTAGTATAATTTAATTGCTTATTAGTAACCTATGACTATCACTAAGTGTTGTATCTTATGATTCTTGATGAATGTATTCTATTTTATTTTTCTTTATGTACACTGAGAGCATCTGCACCAAAGACAAATTCCTTGTGTATCCAATCATACTTGGCCAATAAAGAATTCTATTCTATTCTATCCTATCCTATCCTATCCTATTCTTTCCTTTCTTTATCTATCTCTCTCTCCCTCCCTCCCTCCATTTGTGTGTGTGTGTGTTTGTTTGTTTGTTTATGACAAAGTATCTATCTAAGGAGTAAATTAATATGGAGTAGACATTAGCAAGCAAACACATTTGGAATCTATTGGGAAAACACAATTTTCTCCCAAGACAATCTGCATGAAACCATCATTCAGGAGACAGTATTTTTCAAAGAAGAACGGTAATTTGAGCTCTTCGGATTTAACCATCACAATTAATTCTGGTTTTCTTCACAAAGGATCAGATTAACCCAGATTTTTTTCCTCCCAGCAGATGTACGCAATAACCATGTTAGAGCGGGGAAAAATAGTTGATTATTGCTGCTATAATATGCAGCAAATCTACACTGCTATAGAGAGACAGTTGTTTAGAAATGTCACAGGCTGTACCTCTTGCATATCATGTCTCTGTTCTGTAACTGTGTGAGGGTATCTGCAATATGATGGCATTTCATACATCTGATATAATTCCAAACATTTATAAGAAAGACTTCGGGGAAAGGCAAATAAAACATGTATGCATTTATCATGATAGTGGCTCCATGTACGACTTTTTCATTCCCTTTTTATGGTAGAATATAGACTGGATTCCCAGGAGGGAGGGTCTGCATTCCAGAGGACAAAGAGGCAGCAAAGCATGGAAAGTTTGGCTTGGAGAAAGAGAGTTAACAGTGTTCCTCCCTAGAGATTCCCAGAGCATCCAGTTTTGGTCTCCATGATGTAAAAAAGATGTGGAGACTCTAGAAAGATGAAAGAAGAGCAACAAAGATGATTAGGGGACTGGAGACTAAAACATATAAAGAACAGTTGCTGGGATTGGGTATGTCTAGTTTGATGAAAAGAAAGACTAGGATGACATGATAGCAGTGTTCCAATATCTCAGAGGCTGCCACAAAGAAGAGGGAGTCAATCTATTATCGAAAGCACCTCAGGGTAGGTCAAGAAGCAATGGGTGGAAACTAATCAAGGAGAGAAACAACTTAGAACTAAGGAGAAACAACAGTTAGAACAACTAGCCAGTGGAACAGCTTGTGAATGCTCCAACATTTTTAAGAAGATGTTGGATATCCATTTGTCTGAAATGGTGTAGGGTTTCCTGCCTAAGCAGGGGGTTGGACTAGAAGATCTTCAAGGTCCCTTCCAACTCTGTTATTCTATTCTATATCTACAGTATAGTGGTGCAAATAGTTGCTTTAGTCTGGCAAGATTGCCATTTATAGTTGAGGAACAAAAAGGGAAAGTGCTTAGAAATAACTCCACAAGTCTTTTTTGGTTCTCAAGGTCTAACGCTTTTTCAGCTTAAAGAATGGTGTGCAGAATTCTACAACATCCTTCCCCCTCTCCATTGTTTCAGGGCATCCTCTGAAGTAGCAGTGCAGCAAAAGTCACATCAGAGTGTCCAGGTATCAGCCCTCCCTTCTTCGTACAAGTGTCATGGCTGCATACATGCATGAAAGGGGCAGAGCTTGCCCTGCAACACTCCCTGAATCATTCTGATGAAAGCAGAAGGCTCCTATGGATACTGTTGCCTTATCTGTTATGCTATCTTTTGTTCTGACCACAGGGTCGCATGGCTTCAGGGGCAGCTTGTCAGAACAATAAGGGACAGCATAGGACAGAGAAATAAGAGGTATAGATAAGTAGGGGGGGTGAATAGGCTACCATATTCTCAAAGGGTATCTGCCAAACTGCACTAATAAAGGGCAACAGGCAAAAAACAGAGGGGGGGGAGAAGACCTAATTTGAAAGAAGGGGGCCAAGTCATTCTAGAGGCTGGCAGGACACTAATGACAGTCTGTCCTTTACCAGGCAGAATAGCTATTAAAGCTACTGAACTGGTGATGTTAAAGTAGGTCACAAAAGATGTTTAAACAAGGTCCTTTAGCAATATATCAGTGATGGGCAGGGATATTGAGGCCATTTCTGCTTCAAAGAGTTAATGTACCAGGAGTTTTGACAACTAAGCTTCTAAATGGGGAGAAGGGAAACTTGCTTTGCCCTGTTGTCCTACCCACTAATAGGCTGGAGAAATTCCACCAAGCAATAAGGAGGAATAAGAGTTAATTGCATAAAGTTTTGCAATTAAGACATAGTGACAGTGAGCTTTAAGTAATGCCAAGGCAGTGACACTGATCACATTAAATCAGCATGCAATATGGAATAAAAATTCTCCCAGCTTCTGATGGCAGACAAGGTCATAACCCCAAATTGCATGATTTAGTTACTTTTTCAGACAGACCTGATAGAAAAGAAAACCTATTAACAGACCATGCTTCCGATTTCCAAGGCTGCAGCGTGAATATATTTCCTAGCCTATTCTTCCTATTCTTATAGTGATATTCATATTTTACACCAACAAATCTGTAAAGCAAGCCCAACATTGGGTTGGAAAATTTCTATAGGTAATTTAGTTTCTGCTCCCAGTCAATCCCTACAGGGTGTTGACATTTCCGTGAGTATCATGCTTCGTTTGAAAAGCCTATTTACAACTTATGGCTTTCTCGCTATTTGATGGTTCTGTTAAACTATTTTATTTTTGTGGAAGGGTTCCTTTTCATCCCATGCACTTCCTTCCATTTTTCTCCCTCTCAGTTAAAGAACTCTGCTCTTTCTATGAATTGGGATCAGACCCATTCCTTGCTCTAGCTATGAAGCATGTTCTAGCAGGTGGAATTCCTTTACCAGATCTTTGGGATCATCTGATTGTGGGGTTGGTTCTGATTCTGAATCTGGTGTTATTTCAGATTCTTGACTCATTTTCCGTAACCCCTTCTGACTGTTGAATGTCATTTTCATTACTGTATCTCTGTTATTATGTACTGCTTCTCTTTGAAAGCTTTCTGGGTAAATCCAGGTGCTACTGGTTAAAAACGGTTGGTGAATACTATTATTTAAATATTACATCTCATCTGGAATCATCTTCTTCTTCCTCTTCCTCTTCCTCTTCTTCTTCTATAAAACACTTCATGAGTTTATCTATTTCAATTTTTAAGTCGCAATGCCTGTAGCCTTTGGTTTTTATCTGATAGGTCAGCACCATTCCTAATCAAGTTCTGTATTTTAATTTATTCCTTCTTCTTTAGGACTATTTAGTCTTCTGTAGAAATAAGAATAAGCATTATGTGTATGTTGGATCCAGCTTGCTCCAATTCCATAACTCACATGTTGTCGTATCTGCACCTTTTGTTGGTAAATGGTCTTGCAAAAGTTAGCAAGATAAAACTTTTCTTCCCAGAAATCATCTGATAGCCTTCTCCTTAGCAGGCCTTGATTTCCCCCCTTCCTGGCAGCAATTCTGTTAAACTTATTTTCCCTAATAATTTCAGATTTACAAATTTTCTGAATATTAATGTACAGGGCGGGGCATAACCTTTTCCTAGGGGGTCACAGCAAGATCGACAGCAGTTTACAACTTCCGCGACACCTCATTTTAAAGCCCATAAAAAACTGAATTGAATGAGCTATTAAATGTTAAATTTGCTTTAAGAATGGCTGGAAAATTCGATTCGGAAGAACAAAGGATCATTGACAGAATAAAATGCATTGCCTTTCGAGAGGCTCGCGATGCTGGAGCGACGTTTATCAATCGAAAATGGATTGCAAACAAATTGAAACGTCATCCAGATTGGGTTACTGATAATTGGAACAAAACAGCCCAAGAATGTTTCACAAAATTTGGAGAAGGGCGTCCTCTGCAACTGTCCCAAGAAAGCAAAGCCATCATTGCAACTGGCAGTCGCAAACAACGAAAAGGAAACCGAAAAGTGGCCCAAGAAATCCTTCAAATTCGTGGAAAACGAGTTGATCAAAGGACAATCGGCCGATATCGAGAACGAGAAGGTTTGAAGCCATTCCACGTCATTTGCAAACCATTGAAAACTCAAACACACGTTCAAGATCGGCTTTGGTTGCGCGATTGGTTGTCTGAATGGACCGAGGAAGATTTTCTTCATTTGGCGCCATCTGACGAATTCTTCGTTTATGCCATTCGAAAACCGAATTTCCAGAACGATCGAATTTGGGCTAAAGACGTCGACGACATCGCCAAACATGAACGATATCGACAAATCGTTCGCAATCCGACTTGCATCGGGATTTTCGTCATTTTCACAGCCAAGAAACTGCATTGGGTTTTGAAGGATAAAGGGGAATCCTGGGATGGCAGTTATTTCCATGAGAAAATTTTATTGGAGAATGTCATTCCATTTCTCAGTGATCCAGACAATGTCTTGGTGGTTGGTGAGGCTGTCTTTCTTCATGACAAAGCTCCTTGCATGCGTGCAAATGCGACTCAGCAATTGTTAAAGGAAAACAATGTCGAATTTTGGGGCAATGACGTCTGGCCGGGAAATTCGCCAGATCTCAATCCGGCAGAGAACATTGGGGCCATAATTAAGGATGAAGTGGAAGCTCTGATGATTCAGGAGCAAGGTCAAAATCGATATTCGGTTGAAACTTTGAGAATGAATTTGGAAACTGTGTTGAAAAATCTGGAAAATCGAACGGAACTGTTTGAAGATTTGTTGTGTTCTTATCCACCTCGTTTGAATGCTGTTCGAAGGGCTAATGGTGGTCATACTGACTATTAAATCATGTCAATAAACTCAGTTTTTGATGGGCTTTCGAATGGTGTATGAATTATTTGTGTTGTTATTACAAGTGTTGCTGTGACCCCCTAGGAAAAGGTTGTGCCCCGCCCTGTACAATTGCAATTCCTGATCATGTCTCTCTTAACGTGTCCCAGATTTCATACCCTGAAGCATAGTTTTGAATCAACTTACAGTTGATTGAGTTCAACTCTAGAATTATTTCAGGCATTAGTAACCTATTCTTTTTTATCACAACTCTCCTCACTGGGGCTTCCTCTGCATCTCCAAGGCCATCAGAAAGGGTCAGTCTTTTCAAAGAGTGCTTTCATTGTAATGTTCTAGTTGCTACCCAGTTGCTGTATTCTTTTCCTTAACCATGAGATTCTCCAATTCCGAAGTCACCACCATTTTCAGAAATATTATGTTAGCTTTGAAGGCATGAAAAAATATCCTAATTTATAACAAGACCTTGGTGAATAATCACAAATCATGGCTTCTGAATGCTGTTTCAACTGTATGCTTGGCTAAGATCCTGGAAATAAACTGGGATGTTTTGTAACTGGAATGCTTTGGGTGATCAGATTTTAATTCTGGTTCCCTGCTGGATCCATAATTTTTTTGTTGGAAAACTGTGGGTAGTTTAGTTTGCACACAGCAAAGTTTCAATAAATCCCCATATCCATGTAAAAATAAGCATGCGGGTCATTCAGTTCAAGCAACAACTTACAGCTTAATGTTATGGGACTTCAAGCAGGCAAAAGCAAAGAGAGAGATATGAATAAAAGGAAACGATTTACATTATTGGTGTATCTCTAGCATTATACCAAAAAGTACTTTCAGAACCACTGGAAACAATACTGTGGTAATTTACATACACAGTGCCAGAGTGTTAGTTATTCCAGCCTCAGTCCTTTAAAATCTTCCTTCCCTGCCCCTCTCACACGCACACACATACACACAAACCTCTTTGTTGTCATTACCATTAACTGGGTGGAATAGTGCATCATAGAGCGACAACTTTTGAACAAGATACCTCAAAGCAGCTAACATACAGAAAGCATCAAAGATCTGAGACCCATGACTTCCAAGGGAATTAAATTTGAGGAAATTGCAGCTGTTTCAGCTGCTGCTGTGGTTGAGCTGCTCCTGCAGTCACATCATGATCCTCTTAAACTTTCTGTGACAGTTTCCCAGCCAGTCTCACAATCCCTTACTCCCTCCCCACCCAGCAGCAAGAAATTCATTCATCATGTGGCTCTTAAAGAAGCAACAATTTTAAAGTGACTGAAGAAAGCTCTGGATATTTTAATTACTTTGCCTGTCCCTTCACTGGGACCCAAACATGCACATGTATCTATATCCCACCTTTGTTCAAGGCACATACTTAGTGTTTATTCAAGGCACATAGTTAGTGTTCATCCTCCTATATTTCTTCACAACCTTGTCAGATAGTTTAGGCTGAAAGTCACCAACTGTGCTGCTGCGGCTACAGATGGAGTGGAAACTAAATCATTCTGGTGTCACTCAAATACATTAATCAGTATCCCTTAGCTCTTGCCCATACTGTTTCATTTTTCAACCACTAATCTAAAACTGAGTATAGACTACCCCGCTTCTTCAGTCGCTAGGCATCATGTAGACCAGTCCCACCTTAGCCCTCAGGAGGTCATTGATCATATTTTTAAACTATCCATAACAACTTCCTACACTTCACTAAAGAAGTCGGCAGAGATTTCTGTAGTGAGAGCTGTCATGTGCAATAGTGTGGCAAAAATCAGTAAAAATATCAGCAGCATGCTTATGACACGTTTAAAGAGGGGGGGAATATCATGGTCCAGACATGTTACCAAATGTCAGTGTGTGGCCAGGAGGAGACAGATGAAAAAACAGAGGATGAAAGGCCTGCACATCTCCAGAATCACAAGGAAAAATACAGAATGAGAAGATAAAAGATGAAGGAGGAAGCAGAAGATCGACTTAGGAATATTTGGCAACCACTAATTTCTGCAAGTGTCCTCAACCCAACAATATCCACCTTCAACAACAAGTCCTCAACAGAGAAAGAGCAAATCAAAGTGCAGGACTTGCACAATGCAGAATTTCTGCTGATGTTGGTGCCATGGTCAAAGTCTTCCCCCACCGTCATGCGTTCCTGTTCTCTGGAAAAACCAGCAATTTCTGCTGTATGAAGGGAAACATCAGATTAGGCAATATGCCATCTCTACCTAATGAAATCCTCAGTTCATATAGCAATGATGAATCAGTTGGAAACAAAGTCAGGAAGAACATCAGACAATACAACTGCCTTTTTCCCAATGAAATCCTTTAAAAAAAAAAAAGTCCTGCCAAAGAAGTCCTTCCAATGAGGAATGGATGAAATCCTTATGTGATTATTCAAGGACAAATCCATCATTACACCATTCATTTAATGCCAGACCCCAATCAGCAAGCCAAATTTATTCAAATTTGTCTCATGGATCCTCAAGATAGCATAGAATTGAGAATGAATATACTCCACAGTAATAGAATTCAACATGAAATGGTTGGTTGGTTGGTTGGTAGGTAGGTAGGTAAGTAGGATGGATGGATGGATGGATGGATGGATGGATGGATGGAAGGAAGAAAAGTTTCCAGAAGGAAACTCAGTAGATAAACTGGCAAGAAGTCAGAAGTTGTCCTACTCCCACTGATTTTTTGCCCATTCGTGTTCATTCTGTTTTTCTATTTAGATAAGGAAGTATCTCTGAATAACACAATATGGCACTGTAAATAATGACAACAGGGCAGCTCTTCTCTATTCTGCACCATGAAAGATAGAAACTGGTGGGCAAAGATGATATATCTCAGAACTGGACCATCATACATTTCAAAGATACCTATAAAAATCTTTTTAATGCAAATTAAAGTGTAATGTAAATTACACTATGTAACATGCTTACATAGTGTAATTTACATTAGAGTCAGTTTGGTGTAGCAATTAAGGCAACAGTCCAGGAGATGCTGGCTGGCCTTGGACCAGATTCTCTCTCTCTCTCTCTCAGTGCTAGGAAATAGGCAAGAGCAGACCACTTCTGAAGAACCTTCCCAAGAAAACTATAGGGACTTATCCAGGCAGTCACCTCAAATCAAAGGCCGATAAATACATACATACATACATACATACATACATACATACACACACACACACACACACACACACACAACTTTTTCATTTTAAAATCTGAGATATCCTCCTTCCTGCCCCTCTCCTGCCAACAAATGTATATAGTTCCTGAGGACTGGAAACTGGCTGTTCTTCTATCAAACATCACATTAAATATTTTTTTATCATGCAAGCCTGTCAGAAATTGCCATAAATTCTGTTCATTTCTGGCTGGGAAGAAGAGACTGGTTCTCCAGAAAGACTTCAGACTCTCTAATTATCTTTAACTAAAGAGAGCAAATAGTAAGTCTAACTTGAAAAGTATCACAGTCGGGAAGCCACAATTAGCTGCAAAAATTTGGACCCATTTATCAGCAGGTGCCCCCCAGGTGCCCTCTCTCCTTGTAGGAAAGAGATCCCAAGGATTACTGTGACAAAGGTCTTGCATTTAAAAGCACAATGCCCTATGAATGATTTTAAATTCATCAAGCCAGAGCAAATGAAGGGAAAAGGGGTAAAATAATAATAAAAAGACAACCCTCAGGCCTGGGTTTTAATTAGCAATGCTTTGTATAGTGGAATTGCAACCTTTGCTGGAAAAGCTTTACAGAAGAGGTGGGAAAAAAACTTAGTTAACTCCATCATTACCAACTTTGGCAAGAATTTGGGGTGCAGAAAATCCAACAGAAGAATCTAACTCAACTTAACCTGCTGTCTTCCAGAATTGTTTTACTTTAGGCCCCATGCATTTCATTGATATATAAGCAGTGGCTATGCTGCATAAAGATTATTAATTCATTCATCTCATTTGTAGAGCTGCCCATCCTGTGAAAATCCAACACATCTGGAATGCAATGCATACAAATTCATTTTGGCTCAAATCCATTGTTCCAATTTTACATCAGATTCATTTCACTGAGACTGACACAATTTCTCTGGCATGTAGCTAGAAATGAGCCTCAGTTCCTTATATACCAACTTTGGGATGAGATACTAGCCTTCCTAAACTGTATTGTCTTATTACATTTAAAGTCAGTTTGATTCTAGCTCAAGATCCTTATTCAAAAAGATGAGCTTAAGCCATGGTTCCTTCCAATATATCACAGGCAACAGGACTGCTGCAGCAAGATTTTGATTAACTTCCAAAAACTGGCATGCAATAAGAGACGGTGAATGGAAAAGAGGACATGTGTTGGCCCAATGACTATGTTCAAAATCTCTGGCATCTGGGCATAGCTGGAGTAGAGAAACATAATCCAAGAGACATTTCTGTTTCTCAGACTCAACCCTAAAGATGATATTGTTTTGTTTGCACAGCACACAGAATTCAAATTTATAATTACTCATATAAATCTCATTATTCTTTATGAATGCATTCTTTGTTTGTCCCACCTGGAAAAACCTAGGCGCTGCCTTCTTGCACTGTGCTTGGGAGTTCTTACAAGAAAGCTATCAATACACCATCGAGTGTTTTCCAACCAGCTGGTTGTAGAATCTGATGCTGTTTTGGACTGAAAGAATGTGGCCCAAGGTGACCCAGCTACCTTCTGAACCCAAGCAAAGACTATTTCAGAACGTGGGTCTCCCTACTTCAGTACTGCAAAGTACACCACTACATTAAACTGATTCTCATAACTATTCCTTATTAATTTATGCATTAAAATAGGTAAAGACTTTATCTATTTGAATTCCTGATTTAAGTGCCATTATATGCTTAAGAAATAAAATACTTGATGTTAACATAATTATCAAAAGTTCATACTGGCACAACGGATAATACATATTTATGAGCCCTCCTCATCATAAGAGTTTACAAATAAAGCAGCTGTCTGAACCCCAGTGATATCTATAGGACAAGTGCTACGCTCTTAAAATACCTTACTCTCTTTAATTTGCATTGAATCATAACCAATGACTTTGACCTATAATGTCTTTTACTCCTCCCTCCTCCAAACCATCCAGCCTGTCCTCAAACAACTGTAGTTCCTTGAATGTCCTTCCTAGATCTAGAGCTGCAGAATATAAGCATCTTAACTAATAAATAATGGAACAGCAATAATACAACTGAAGCTAACATGAAAATATTAGTGTCACAATAAATGTACCTCAGAAACTGAGATATAGTGTCTGATCAGCTGTGCTTGGGATAAAACATGGATAGGAAAGCAAGGGTGGAGAAGTTGGATTTTTGTGAGGAAATGCTGCATAGTTACTGTTAGATAGTTCTCATTTCTGCAGAAGGCAAGGAAGGGTTATGCCTGATATCTGCTTATAAAAGAGAGTTGCAAGGTATTTCTTATTCATAATTTAACATTGTAAGGTGTTTTTTTTATTTTTAAGAGCTTTAAGCTATCATAAGGGGAATGTGGAAAACTGAACGTTGAAGAAAATCAGATACCTGAAAGCCAACCCATAATGTAGGCACTTACAAAAGGAGGATAATACAATAGCAGAGTTGGAAGGGACCTTGGAGATCTTCTAGTTCAACCCCCTGCCTGGGCAGGAAACCCTATACAATTTCAGACAAATGGCTATCCGACATCTTTTTAAAGACTTCCAGTGTTGGGGCATTCACAACTTCTGGAGGCAAGCTGTTCCACTGATTAATTGTTCTAACTGTCAGGAAATTTCTCCTCAGTTCTAAGTTGCTTCTCACCTTGATTAGTTTCCACCCATTGCTTCTTGTTCTACCCTCAGGTGCCTTGGAGAATAGTTTAACTCCCTCTTCTTTGTGGCAACCCCTGAGATATTGGAACATTGCTATCATGTCTCCCCTAGTCCTTCTTTTCATTAAACTAGACATACCCAGTTCCTGCAACAGTTCTTCATATGTTTTAGTCTCCAGTCCCCTAATCATCTTTGTTGCTCTTCTCGGCACTCTTTCTAGAGTCTCCACATCTTTTCTACATCGTGGCGACCAAAACTGAATGCAGTATTCCAAGTGTGGCCTTCTATCCCTCTGATTATGTAGCCTAGAACTGTGTTGGCTTTTTTGGCAGGTGCTGCACACTGCTGGCTAATAATTAAATGGTTGTCCACTAAAACTCCAAGATCCCTCTCACAGTTACTACTATTGAGCAAGGTACCATCTATACTGTACCTGTGCATTTCGTTTTTCTTGCCTAAATGTAGAACCTTACTCTTTTTACCATTGAATTTCATTTCATCAGATATTGCCCAATGTTCAAGTGTGTCAAGATCCTTCTATATCTTAAGCTTATCTTCTGGAGTGTTGGCTATTGCTGCCAGCTTGGTGTCATCTGCAAATTTGATGAGTTCCCCATTTATTCTCTCATCCAAATCATTGATGAAGATGTTGAAGAGTACTGGGCCTAAATCAGAGCCTTGAGGTACTCCACTGCGGTTCACCAACAAAAGCGCGCCTGACAAAACCGTGCCGACAAAACCGCGGAGACAAAAGCGTGAGTTCAAAATTGCGCCGAAGAATGAACACAGAAGCACGCCAACAACCGTGCGCCGACAGAAGTGTGCTCTAAACCTAACCCTAAAGGTAACCCTAAAGATAACCCTAAACCTAACGCTGAACCTAACCCTAAATCTAACCCTGAATCTAACCCTAAATCTAACCCTGAATCTAACCCTAAACCTTACCCTGAACCTAACCCTAAACCTAACCCTGAACCTAACCCTAACCCTAACCCTTACCCTTACCCTAACCCTTAACTTAACCGGTTCACCTATCCTTACTTTAACCGTAATGGCGCTTCTGTCTGCACTCTTTTGTGGGCGTGCCTTTGTGGGCGCGCTATTGACATCGTGGTTTTATCGCCGCGGTTTTGTCGGCGCGCTGTTGTCGGGCGTGCTTTTGTCGGGTCACGCTCCACTGCATACTTCCCTCCATGTAGATGCAGTTCCATTGAGAACTACATGTTGAGTGTGGTTGGTCAGCCAGTTATGAATCCATCTGGTGGTGATGCTGTCTAACCCACATTTTTCTACTTTATCTAGTAGTAGGTTATGGTCTACTTTATCAAATGCCTTACGATGAGTGAATCTATTAGGATTCATGTACATTTTGATTCACTCAGTAAGTAAAGACTGGTTTTCTTTGCTTCTTTGCAATGAAAGAGTCTAAGAAGAAGCTTAAAGTCCTGTTCCTCAGAAGTGGTCTTTTACTATATATTTAGGCCTAGCTACTATTTGACTCCTCCTATTTCTGAACTTCTCCCCTGCACATCCTTTATGTAAGAGCTGGTATTTCAGTTCTTATTTTCTCCTTGCCCTCTTTTCTCTATTTTAAAATCAAGTCTATTAACTCATAATTAATTTGGCTTGCCAATTGCCTTTGAATATTCTGATGCTTGGCAGCATATGAGTATAGCAATCAAAGAAAAAATATATAATTCCACTCAGTGTCCAGAATTGTGAGCCCCACTGTGTAACTACATAGCTCAAATACAACAGAAACCAAAAGGATTACTCCTGATAAGAGTGACACTCATTGGAAATATTCAGATTTCCCATCTACTGCTTATCCTATTTTCTTTACAAAAAACCATAAGAACTTTAATTTTCAATAAGTTGGCTGAAATCAGATGTAAGGTTATACTTAGTTGGACACTCTGTCTCTGCCAGCAGAACTGATTCTTATTTCTCTCTCTTTGGCAGAAAACCTAATCTGTTCTTGAAGATTAAGGGTTAGGGTCAGACCAATTTTGGAAGAAGGGAGAGCTACTTTGCAGATACAACTACTTAGAACAGACACACTGAAACAGGGAGACAGACTAATCACTTCTGGCATAGTTTCACTGATTTCAAGGATTCTCATTTTAAGCATGACTGGATTTGGATCCAACCTGTAAGATTTTCAATCATTGCAACAGTCATCTTGGTAAAAAAAAAATAGGGATCAAATAATAATCAGAAGTGTACTGGGTTACTAAAATAAACAACAAAAACAGAAATGGCAAAAAATGTTGCCCTTCCCCTTGAGAATGGCATAGTTCCTTCTGATGCAGCCAATAACTCTTAAAAATGTTGGGATACCCTCCAAGAGGTTTGCCTTGGGACTAAAAGAACTGTCCTTAAACCCTGAGTCCCTTCATATATTTTGTTTCCCAAGTCAATTACTAGATTAATATATAGGTGACAATAAAAGTGATTATTTTACAGTGGCTTTAACAGCAAAAACCATTATAGAAAGGTTCCAAAGAAGTAAGCAAGATGATAGTTCTTAAGGAAAACATACATACTATCTTTAAATCCAATTTTTAGATCTGTATTTAAATTAGGTGGAAACTACCACCCCACCCCGAATACGTTTCTACCAACCTTTCTGGTTCTGTTTCCCTTTTGTTTGCTGTATACGCTAGGTTTTTATTACAACCTTTTCCTTTGATTGGATTTTTGCAGTTTTGTATCCCCGTGGAGTGTTTCTAGAAGCGTCAATTTACTTTTTTCTGAGACCCCCTGCTAGCAATGTTTTCCATTTTTATTACTTTAAATTCAATTCTGTTCAATAGATGATTACACACAGTCAAGTAACACAATGTGTCATATTCCATAATAAACATAAAAAAACTACCAGGCAATTTAGTATGAAATAGATGCCAATTGCCTGTTTTTCTTCTTAAGCATTCCTATATGTTGGCCTTGACATTAAGAAGCAATGGAACTTTTGAAGTTACATGGGTCCAGGATTGAAGGCAAATATATGTGTCTTATGTTGCAGGAACCAATCTGGGTCAGTCACCGGGACCACATTCTGGTGAGGGAGAAGTTCCCCGAGGATGGGCTCTAGCACAAAAGCTCCGAAGACTAAACCTCTAATCCGGGTGACCAACCCAGATTGGATCTTACATGGGTTCCTCAAATGTGATTCACCAGATATTATTAGGCTACAGTTCCTATAATCCACAGTCAGCATGGATTGGATGATAGGGGTTGTAGTTTAAAACAATGGTTCCCCCCTCCCTTTCCAGTTTGGCCGACCAATAGGAGGGGCAAGGGGATGGTTCCATGCACCTGCCACTTGTACAGATTGAGCTCATGTGCCTTCACCTGCTGCTCATGCAAGTGGAACGTGTATGGCCCAGTTCTAAATGGGTCATGGACATGGTACTGGGCAGTGGCCCTGGGGGGTTGGTGACCCTGGGTTTTAATGATGGGAGAAACTGAATTAAGGACATCTTTATTTTTTTTTTGAAAAAAGAATTTTAATAAACCAAATAGAAAGCTAGTGACATCTACAGAATGGGGTGTAGCAAGGGAAATCAGAGTGACTCAAGCAGTATTGCAGCATCCAGATAGAAGGTCCACCCTTGCAGGAATTTTGCTTTGGTCCTTCTGAGGAAAGCAGGAAGCTCCTGAGAAGGCTGCAGAATGGATTTTACAGCCTTGCAGGGATGGCATATGCACAATATATTTTCCTTGTTCTATTCTCTGCCATCATATTGCCCCTAGGCCACTTTGGAGATCCCCCCCCCACTTTAAACTAGGCTGCTAGGAACAACTGAAACAATATTTTTATGAAAAGTTAATTTTAGAAGAAGCTGAAAAGATCTGAAAAGATAGCCAACTTCCAGTTCACCAAAAAGAGGATAAAAAATCAGCATGTGCTATGTTATATGCTTGATATAAAATTAGGAAAGAATTGCTATAATTTAATTAGAAAAATATCTTAATCAAATTATTTTTCCCAAGATTTTGGGAAGAGAGCCAAGATGAATACATTTATACAAGACTCACAGTGAAATTAGAATGTAGCTTTGGCCAAAGTCATATTTACTACACCCCCCCCCAAATCTAAAAAACCACCAAGTGTCAGCAGTGAGAAGACAAGACACTTCTTGTCCCTATTCTAAATCTTGCAGAAATAGGGCAAGGAAGTAAGTCATCTTCTCTAGGGAGGCATGTTTCAATGAAATATCTGCAATGTATTAATCCTAGATGACACTTGTTTCTTTCAGGGGAGAACCTGCCCTTAGGCAGACACTTTTTAAATTATTATCTCTCGCGGCAAGATGGGCAGCAAACAAATTTAATCAATAAAATGAAAATAAATAAAAGATTATTTGCAAGTAACAAAATCAGGAAACAATTTTTTCCCTGCTGGGGGAAGAAATAGTTAATTTTTGCAAAGTTGCATTGAAAGTTCTTGCAGAACAAAAGCATTTTTCATAGGTTCGTAGAGTTTCCCGGGTTCTTGCCATACTAATGATCGCATCAGACTCAATCAAATCAGAATGGAAGAAAAGGGAACAATACAGTCATCCTGAGAAGGAGAACGTTACCCGTGTTGTTTGAAACAATAAATGGCCAGGAGAATGGCCAAAAGCCAGTTAACAACTATAAAAAGACAAGTTGCATATTGGTTCTTATTTTGCCTTGAACAGTGTCAGTTCATGACTCTGAAGAAGGGAATGGAAAGGGCTAATCCTTCCAAAATCCATAGAAGATGGATGCCAGAGAATCAGATGTTGCAGTTGTGGAATTGGCAAATGTCATCATTAAGGATCCTAAAAAAGATTTCATTGAACAGCTAGCTATCAACAAATGTAAAATTTGTTGTACATTCAGATTTTAATTCCCTGGAAAACCTACAATTACAAATACAGTCTTCTAAGCTCCTCTAAAAATGGTATGTGAAGTGAAGCAATACTAGCATGAGATGTCCACATGACTTACAAGGCCTCAGTGTTTTTGTATGCATAATAGGCCCCCACCCAAGATGTCAGCCCTAACTAAGAAGCAGTTGGATTGAATTTTATGACCTGTCTGTAGTTGTTTTTAGAGGTATACATTTTTACTCTGTTAGTGAAGCCTATATTTGTAGGGTGGGTGATGACCAGAATTGTGCAAAAAGGATAAGGCAAGATGTGTTGTGATATTGTTCTTCTCCAAATATGCATACACCAGAGATAAACTGTAATGCAAAATTCCACTTCCCATCTAATTTTTTCAGCTATTCTTAAAATTGCTAGACACAACATAAGGTAGAATTTCCTTTCTTTTAACAACACATGATCCTCTCCATAAATAACCAAATTTATTTCTATTCTGCAACTCTTATATCAGACCTGAAAAAATCTTTGATTTCCCCAGATGTTCCAGAAATTGACTTCCAAGCATTTCTTTCCATGGACCACACTAGCCATGGTAGCTGATAAATCAGCAGGATCTAGAGGGCCGTAGATTTCCTATTTCTGATTGATACAATTAATCTTTCTCCAAAACTGTAGTTGTAATCATCTGGAGTGCTGACTTCATTTAATGACTTATGTCTTTTTTTTTTTTTTTGGCTCAACAAATGAAAAAACAAAACAGTGAAACTACAAGAAATCCAGATACAGCTATAGTCTGGTCTATGAATAGGTAAGAGAAAGACACACATACACACACACATCAGTGGTGGGTTTCAATTTATTTTACGACCGGTTCTCTCGTGTGTGCGCGCATGCGCAGAAGCATCCAGGCGGGTGGGCGGAGCTTCCTGCCGCCACCACTACCGGTTCGCCCGATCCGGGGCAAACTGGCAGAAACTCACCTCTGACACACATAGAGAAAGAGGGAGAGGGAGAGAGAATGGAGAAAATGAACACAAATGGAACACAAAGGCAATCAAATCTGAAATGGTTGGAACCATTTGTGTGAGTTACCATGAAACATTTGTGGGTTAGTTTTTTTGTTTTTGTTTTAGTAGTTTCTGCACAAGGCTTCAAAAGCCCAGCAGCAAAAGTTAGTTTTCTTTACCCGTCTAGTAGTCATCTGCATTTTTTTCAGACCAGGTGCATTAGTTTCTTCCATTTCAGACCATATGCATTACATTCTTTAAATGATAACTGTTTTTAAAAAATGGGCTTTAAACATCCCCCAATGGGCATTAAGCACTAGCAGATTTCAGGACTGAAATTAACTAAAATAGAAACAACTGAGAATAGGACTAAGAGTATGTAACCAACCTCTCCTTACAAGATCACAAAAAATGACCTTTTTTTTAATTTGCAAAATTTTCGTTTAACATGTAACCTTGGTTTTTATGAAAATCTTTTCTTTTCATCTTAAAGTTCTTATCTGCAAGCAAAGAAAAGGAATTCTAACAGATAGCATGTTAGTCTAAGGAACCCACAGTGGGAAGAACGGTCCTGGTTGTGTTTAGCGTAAAATGTAAATAAATAGTCACCACTGCCTCTCATTTCTTGAAGTCCTTGTCTAGAATTCCCCACCTTTCACCAACAAGGAAACTCCTATGGGAATTCACTAGTTCAAAGAGACTTGTATTTCTTAAACAGTAATCTTGCAATCAACACAGTCCTGATTTCATAGCCAGGAATATGGCAAGAATGAAAGCAGCAGAACAAGAAGATTTACAGAGGGACATCCATATCACCGTATGGTAGAGAGTAAAGGGGTCATAAATCTACATTTAATCAAAAAAAGGAGGTGGGGAGAGGAACAAGTAATAAACTCGATTAACAATATAATTAGAGCAATAAAACAGGGCAATCAAATAGTGAGCAACAGGCCAATAAAGGACCATAAAATTACACTCATTAGTGATCTTTCAGTGCTTTATTATGAGATTTTTCACTAAAGCAAATGATAAGCCACAACTCTAAGCCCATAGAAGGATGATTCAAGGATGGTAAATACCATAGACAAGCAGTGATCTTTTCCAAGGTTCCTGCATCTAGGAAGAAGATACTAGCTTTTACCACCCTCTGAAAATTCAATGCCACTGGGTACAGTACAGTATCCCCAAATCCCTGTCCAGATTGCTAACATTAAGGAAAATGCCGAGATGATTGGATAGGCTGAAAGTTTCTTTTATAAAGAGGTAACAAATGAGTCAAAGCCGGCTATTTATTACTTATTTTTTTATTTATAAGAGCTATGGTGGCGCAGTGGTTAGAATGCAGTACTGCAGGCTACTTCTGCTGACTGTTGGCTGCCAGCCAGCAGTTTGGCAGTTCAAGTCTCACCGGCTCAAGGTTGATTCAGCCTTCCATCCTTCCGAGGTAGGTTAAACGAGGACCCAGATTGTTGGGGCCATTATGCTGACTCTGTAAACCGCTTAGAGAGGGCTGTAAAAGCACTATGAAGCGGTACACAAACCTAAGTGTTATTGCTATTGTTCTTATCAGTATTGTACACACATTTTCCCAGTGTTGGCATAACAGTAGTTTAGTAGGGAACTTACAAAACACTATCAATGTATTTAATAACTTTAAAAAAATGCAATCCCACTTACTTGAAAAGTTAACTTGCTTTGGTGGGCTACTTAACTTTTACTAGCAAAACATATGTGAATGTGTTTGCTAATGTGAACTAAAGGTTTAGAACTATATTGCACAGGGAAGATAAAACCAGAAATGTTGGGCAACAGGACCAACTTTTGGATTTACGTTTCAAACCTCTTGAAACATGGACATTTTGGGGTCAGGCATCCTGTGGGCCACCTCACTTTCCACAGCCTCCTTTTCTCAGAAGTTATCATTCTAGAATGACTGATGAAATTATAGCAATAAAAATACAGCTGCAAAGTCACCAGGGGGCCTTAGGAACCAGTGGCATTTCGCTTGAAAGTTGTTTCCTATGCCCTCATGCTGGATAAATACTGTGCAGTAAGCAGAGGAGATTCTGACTCAGAGCTTCAAAAAAGCGAAACGCAAACACTGCAAGGAACCAGCCACAAAAAAACCCAACCCAACATGCAGTCTGCTTAATTAGCAAGTTCCAAACCATAACATCAGGGGAGACTTCAACGTCTGCTTAATATGGTGTGGGAATATATATTTCAGTTTCACAACAAAACCTGCCATACATCACAGTATTTATGATAGCCTGGACCAACTGCTGCTCTGAATGCCATGTTTGATTATTAATAACTCCTCCAGAAAATCATTTTTAAAGCAGCCTAAATACAGCTATAAGCAGAACTCAAAGGAAACCAAGGAAGGTGTTCACTGCTTTACTTTATCAGCAAACATGGGCTGTTGTTCCAGAAGAGCAACTCAAAGACAAAAGAGATGTCTAGTGCACATGCAAAAGTCCGCCTGGACATATATTTTTCTTTTCGGCTTCCAAAAGAGAAGACCAAAGGAATTCTCACTAGCAGTCTTCGAATACTTGGAGGAAAAGGACATTTCCATGCTTGAAACCAGGAGATTGTGAGTTCTAGTCCTGTCTTAGGCACAAAGACAGCTGGGTGACTTTATGCCAGTCACTATAGCCCAGCTTAGGAAGAAGGCAAAGGAAGCCACTTCTGAAAAGTACAGGCAATCATCAGGTGTCAACACTGAAGCCTCTATCAAAATCACACAGATCCCCAGGACTATCTGAAGAATGGGGTGTGGATTTATTCTCCATGGGGCCCAAGCATACGAAGGAGTCAATGGAAGATTTACAGAGGGACATCCAAACTTGAAATGAGAATGTCCTGATCATTAAAGCTACAAAGCAGTGGGACAGCTTGCTTTATTGAATCCCTGGGGGTTTTTGAGGCAAGGTTGGATAGCCATTAGTATGGTCTCATGATTCCTGCCTTGGCTGGGGGTTGGACTAGAAGACCTCCAAGGTCCTTTGCAACCTCATGATGCTATGATAAGCAATGGCATAAATAGTCCAGGTAGAGGGTGGCAGCCTTGGAGTTCGCAGGCAGTGGGCATCTGCAGTTGGGCACTTTGCAGTTGGACTTTCAGACTTTAACAAATCCTGGTTTTTGACCCAATGGTGGGTTCTGGATCCCATTGCAACTGGTATGGTACAATGGGGCTGGGCATCCAGCACATGAACGCACACGCGTGTATGCGTACTTACCACCTGCGATGCTCCGCCATGCCTCTGCTATGCTCTAGCTGCTTGGCGGAGTGTCACGCAGGCACTGTATGCTCCGTGCACATGCGCAGAAGCCCCGAACTGCTCAAATACAGGTAAGGAGCAGCAGGCGGGCACGTGGGCCCTCCGGAGATCGTACCAGAACGGTACTTGGTGCTCTCAGCAGGTACCGGTATGCCCGTACCCCACCATTGTTGTGACCTATCTTAGGACTTGCAGACACCAGGTAAGATAATGAGTGGAGTCAAGTTAAAGTAAGCTTATAGTTTCAGCATGTATGATTCAGGTGATTCCTAGATGGCAACAAAAAGGTACTGAAAATTAAAACTTTTGCAGCAAAGATCTGATTACCCTACTGACCGAGCCATCCCATAAGAGAGAACCAGGAGTTGCAAATGCTGATATCTTCTCTGAAAATACATTGTATTTTCAAATCATTAGCACAAAACATGTCTACTCTTCCAAGCTGATTCCCAGCATTTGGATGAAAGCCCCATCTGAGAATGGGTGTATTTGGGGGGGGGGGGGGAAGCATATGGTTGTTCCCTGTTCGCTTAAGGAAAACAATAATGCAATACCAACTGCAAAACTGTGCAAAATGTACCATTTCATTATCGATATTTTCATTTGCATAACATTAGTTTATTTAAGAATATTGAATCGAAGAGTTTGAAGCCTCAGGTTAGATTGTCACAAGGTCAATTTTTGCACCTTTCCACTACTTCTTCTCTTCCCAAGTAGCAGCATAGAGCAGTCATTTTTCCCTGGGAGTTCAAGCTGGGTTTCAACCTTGTAATGTATCATTATGTTCTCAATATGTGTACCAAATTTAATTTGGGAAATTTACATTATAGCATATAGAATTGAGGATGTACACATGCTGAGGATGGGGGAGAAAATTGATTGTATCTCGGGTGTTTTATTTCTTCTCAAGAAATATTGTACATTTTTTTCTCTACTAGATAATTTAAAGTTATAAAAGGAAAGAGCTGGCTAATTTCCTGCCAGGTTCAATGACCTACCTGTGCTGAACATTTGCTAATAGCCACTATCAGAAAACAGCAAGCAAAGGAAACAGCATGGCACTGAGAAAGACAAATGAACCCATTTTACAGTTCTGTATCTGTGTTAGGACCCAAGAAAATTGGCAGCATACAATGAAGAAGCACATATAAACAGAAATATAGAAGACTCCCTGCTAATATAATATCATCTCAGGTTACTCTGAATAGTATAGAACAAGAAGGGAGGAAACAATTACCATGCCCTACTTTTCTTTCTCAAGAAAACCTAAAGGTATAGAGAATGGGGAATGGATTGAGAAACATCTATGTTGAAAATGAGACATTCTGGGTGAGGTCAATAGAGAATGATCTTGATAATAATGGTCAATAAGAATCAGATAAGCGAAGAGTATCCAATCATGGCAGTGGGGGGAAAACAAACCCAGCTCTTGCAGAATTGTTGCGTATTATACTGTGGAAGTCCCAGAATTTCATTGGAGTCAGGTAGCGCCTAAATTGAAAGCCATAAATAAATCCCAAAAATGCATTTTGCAAAGGTTGCTGCTTGGTATAAATAAATCAAAATGGTCATATAGTCCTACAGAAACATTTAATTTCCGAAAGGTCTACACTGAAAAGAACATGTGTGTAAACGTTTCTAGTCCCAGATATATTAAGGCAGTTTTCCCCACTTGGTGCCCTTCAAAATTCATGCTGGTTGTTAAGTTCTGAAAGGTGCCTGGGGGGCATGAGTTTGGGAAAAAAGCTTGTTTAAAATCTCTATCATCAAAATTTTAATCAGCTCCCTGAACTTCCAATTATCTGCTATAGAAAGGATGATCGTTTTGTCTTCTATTCTTTATCATTATCCATCTGGCTAAAATTGAAAGAACAACACCCTGGTTTTTGTGTATTTCAGCTTCACCTTTCAGCTGCAATAAGAGAGGAGCAGAAGTTAGCAAATGTTTTTCTACCAACCTGATGCCCTCTGGCAGAAGGCTATCCTCAGCATCTAGGTCTGCAAAGGAGGCGAACATCTATTCCCTTGAGCTTCATCTCTCCTACAACTCAGGCCAATTATTTATGGCCCAGTGAACAACATCCCACCAATGTATCATTGGGGGAAAGTAAATAAATGAAGGTTAATATCCCTGGCAAACTCACTTGATACACTGCATTGGTAGTGATAGCAATGGAAAGAACAGGCTTAATAAAGCATTTTCACACCACATAAACCGTGGTTTAGGCACGCTTGCCTCTTCATACCACCGAGACTAAGAGGCAGCAGCTCTCTAGGGTTTCCTGCAAAATGCCTCCATCGAAAAGGGAGGGAAAGCAAATAACCAAGGCTGTTGTGTTATTTTTTTTCCTCCTGCACTGTCAGATTGTCCAAATAGTTTGGCAGAAGAAAGAAAGAAAAAACTGCAGAAGGAAAGGAAAATACTGCAGAAACCTGCTAAAAATTGATAATTGCAATGCTTCCCCCCAGAAGCTCCCTTGCTTATCAGAAAGGGCATCAGCTATTATAGTGCATTCAGTGTCCTTTCTTTTATATCTGAAGTAGATGGGTCCATTATGTTTCCTTTACAATGATGGCTTACAGTAGTAAAAATGATAACCAGGCTTCTAAAGCAATGGGGCAGGTTTTCTTAAGGAGAAGTATGTGTTTAAACAATATTAATTTCTCTTCTCCTCTAAACTTGGTTAATCCTTAAAACAGTGTGAGCAAAATTTTCCTCATTTAGCAGCTCCGATTATGTGCCAGATGTAGAGCTCTTTCTACACAAATGCTTCTCAGCTCAGCTTTAAAATGTGTGGACTTCAATTCCCAATATTCACTGGGTTGGATGGGGAATTCTGGGAACTGGAGTCTATACATCTTTAACTTGCTGAGAAACATTGCTCTACACCAGTGATGGCAAACCTTTTAGACACCGAGTGCCCAAACTGTGTGCGCGCACATGGCCAAACTGAAATGGCATGCATGACCATGTGCATGCATGGACATGTGAGGGCATGTGCAGACATGTGTGCATGCACAGCAGAGATCCAAAGACCAGCTGGCCGGTGGGAGGTGGGACATACCAACACCGGGTAGCGTGGCAAGAGGTACAATCTTTTTCTTTTGTGAGCTTCTATTTCATCGTTTGCATAGAAGCTCATGAAAGAAACGCCATGGAGATCTGACCTGGGCCAACACGTGCCATAGGTTCGCCATCATGGCTCTATCCTGTATTTTTTAGGAATTTTAGTGACCTGCTCTTGTTTTCCCTTTCGGACAAAAGAAAGACTCATCCTATGCACCAGGGGTGGGTTCCTGCCAGTTCTAACCTATTCTATAGAAGAGGTTCCACAAATCTACAGTGCCATTTAGAACCGGTTCCAGCTCCCTCCCCCTGCCCATCCGCACATCATCAAGATGAAGAGCGAGAGGAGGAATTCTGGGAGTTGAAGTCCACAAGTCTTAAAGATGTCAAGTTTGAACACCCCTGGGGTTTTTTTCTAAAGGGTTGGGGTGCAAGGGTCTTGTAACCTGACAGCTTTAAGACTTGCACACTTCAATGCCAGAGTTCCTGAGCCAACATTTTGGTTGCTAAGCAAGAGCTTTGTTAAGTGAGTTTCACTACATTTTACAAGTTGGCCACACCCACCCAATCACATGGCTGGCAAGCCATTCCCACCCAGTCACATGGCCAGCAAGCCACTCCCACAAAGCAGGCTACACCTACAGAAGAGGTTCTAAAAATTTTTGAAACCCACCACTGATATGCACCTTGACTTACACATAGAAAATATTGCACAGTTGTCCCTATTTGGAGGAACCAATGTTGAAAAACCACAAGGCTCTTTCAAAATAACCCTGAGAGAGATGGGCTGGAGCGCCATTCCCTCTGATACATTTACTATTGACTTCGTAATAGAGCTAGTTATTAAGACTGCATATATTTTAAACATGTCAATAACATGATATAAACAGAAACAACAACAACAACAACAGATTGGGCCAAGAGCCTAAATAAAACCACTGTCTCTAATAATAGAAAATTGCCCTAAGCAACTCATCATAGATTCCAAACTAAAACAATGGTCTCTGTGGGGCAGAGGGGTTGCAATAGTTCACTGGGATATTGGGGGGGGCTGCTACCTAAATTCAACCATGAAGAGATTGTTTGAAGGAAAAAGATCAACTTACCAGCCTAGTTTAGGCCGCTTTGCAGTTGGCTTTGCCTTGCAGGCCTTAAAAGCAAACATCCTGAAGAAACATTGAAGATCAGAAAAGAATACATCTTTCTCTTTTATTTTCAAAGTAGCCAGAATACTGTATATCCCAGTGTAGGTGTAAATTGTAGCATTTTCCTTATTGGCATTGCAACAAAGAGAGTTGTACTTGATTTCTTCTAACGCTACAAATTACTCAGGATGGGTTATATTAGAAAAATAGTCTAGGCGGAAGGGTTGGTGTTTTGTTTTTTTAATTCCTTGTACCAATCAGTTCAGTATGTCATTTTCATTGCTATTAAAATAATCAGAAATGAGAGAATTTGTAATAAATCTCCAGCATCTCACATAGCTGAGCCCAAAGAAAATTATGAAATTTGGAAAGCGACAGTTTGATCTTTTATTATTGAATAGAATAGAAACAGTTTTCATATTTACCTCTTAAGGTTCTGAACAAGACCAATTATTATTGTGTCTACATTTAAAAAAAGAAGAGCATATTCTCAGGTTTTTTTATTGGCAATATTTGAGTAATATTTTATTCAAGGGTTTGCATATTTAATTTATTACTGTAGTTATTACCCATCCATTCTGGTATGTTTGGGAAAGGCAATACGTGTCAGTTGTGTCATTAGCACAGCATGGATAAGAGCAGATGTTTGATGACAAATTCTCTTGGCATTCAGAACAGCAACCTTGTGAGTAATACTTGTAATGTACTTTGCATTGCTCCCATTTTATACCACACTTTTGGTGATTTTGATGATTAAGGAAATTGTTCTTGTGACTTGGGCAACTATTATAAGCTTTCTAAGTATGGGGAGATAGGGAGAACAAACACGGAGTACTCGTGTTCAACATTATTTTTTATTTGATCCATCTGCACAATTAGCCTTTCACTCTTCATACCATTACAAAAGTATTGAAGGAGCAAGAACTTTTCCTGACAAGCCAGCAAGTACATAGTCAACGCAAACAGGTCCAGATCTAGCACTTCATCTGCATTTAATTATAGCAACAGTTAAGTGATTAAGATTCTCTGTGATTAACAGAGAAAATGCTTGAACTTTCCAGCTCCTGATCCAAAACACTGAAACTCAAAAGGCTGACAAAACTATATATCCCAAAAACTGAAATCTATTTGCCTCCTTTATCCTCTGCTGTATGCTCGGGTCCTCTTGGCTCATATTTTTAGTGTATGAAAAACAGTCCCCCATATGTTATGACAGCAAAATGATGTATGGCTAATGTAGGCCATAAAGGTTAGAAGGATAATTACCTCCGCATCTTGATGGCTGGCAGACATCAAATACTTTTCCAGACATTTAGCAGAGCTACCAATTAATCTGAGTCCTTGCCACCTCCTGGGACCTCAGCAGCTTCACCCACAAAGACCCGACAGAATGAATGTCAGAAATCTGGCACTTTCTTTCTAGGGGCAGAAGGCCCTTCTCCCTTCCTCTCTGCTTCGCAGGAAGGGAGCCCATTTCTGTCAACATAATAAAAATAATGAAGATGTGTCTAGGACCAATTTCTTTTCTGCAACACAGGAACTGCAGAAGCAACTCCGCTGTCAAAATGAAGTGAGAAGATTGCAAAGAGCCATTACAGGCAGTCCCCGGGTTACGAGCATTCCCTTAGTGAATGTTCAAACTCACATGATAAGTGCCCCCTAGAGTTTGCAAACAAGGCCGAAACTACAAATCTTGCAGCACCACGGCAGTTGTTTGCCCTTAGGAACAACCGCAGAGGATCTGCAACATTTGTCCTGAACATTTCCGGTTGAAAGGGAGCTTCTGAGGGGTGGATCTGTCCCTCAGAAGGCCTGTTTGGCCATCCATAGGCATCCCCCGGCCTGTTGCAGCCCAAAACGAAGCCTCTGGGGGCTGGATCCAGCTCTCCAATGTTCCATTTGGCCATCCAAGAGGCCAGGCGAGACCCACGAAGGGCCAAACAGAGCGTTGAAGGACTGGATTTGCCTCTCAGAAGCTCCATTTTGGCCAGCAACTTGCCAGGCAAGGTCTGTGGAGGCCCGAATGGAACTGCAGAGGGGTGCACATGGCTGAGAGGCTGGAGAGGAGACTGCTTGCTATACCGTCACAAGGTAAGTGACCTGGCATGGCAGGTTGGGGGGAAAGCAAGTGTGGGGAGCATGAGGCATTTCAGTGGGTTGGGGAGTCCTTGGGTGGTCTTAGGCAGGTGGCCTGTTCCATCAGTAGACCCCCATGGCCTTCCCCACCCTGAAGTACCTCATATAACTGAACAAGCCTCATATTCGATTAGCGAATAAGGGGGGAAGGAGGGAGTGATCCCGTTCAAGGTACGAAATTCACTCCCACGAATCCTCTATTAATGGAATGAGCAGGCTCCATTACATTTGTAACTCGAGGACTACCTGCATTCTTAGTATTGAGAAGTTCTACAGTGTAGGATTACCTAGTACAGTTGAATGGTGCTCAAAATTGTCCTGCCAGGTTGGAGCAACACTGAAGAAACACCCATGCTAAAGGATGATAGGAATTATATATGGTTCCAAAAATTCCTATTATGATGCCTTGTTTTTTGCTCTTCTATATTCGCAATAAGATACTGTCGGACAACATGGTGCAAACATATCAGATTCTCCCATTTTAACTCAAGGACTTCAGTCAATACCCCAGGTTTTGCCTTTATGCACGAATACTCTACCTTTCCAAGCCTATAGGCCATAATTTTAAGGAACCACGGCATTTGGGTTGACAAAGATGATTCAAAATACCGTATATACTCGAGTATAAGCCGAGTTTTTCAGCCCACTTTTTGGGCTGAAAAAAGCCGCCTCGGCTTATACTCGAGTCTACAACTGGATCCGGCAGTGCTGTTGCCTGTTGGAGGAGGAGGAGGCGAACCAGCCTGCCATCGCCGGCCACCGCTAGCCCCGCCGCTCTTCCCGACCCCTTCCAAGCCCCACAGTCCAGCGGATGGAGCAGCGAAGCCCCGGGGCTTCGCTGCTGCTCCCCGCATTTTCTGCACGGGGATCCCTTGGAGAGGGGATTCCAGTTGCCGGGCAGAGAAGAGCTCTTCTGATGGGACAGGTGAGCTCCGAGTCGGGGCGGCTGCGGAGGCTTCTCCCGCGCCTCGGCTTTGAGGGCTCCATCTCCGCCTATTACCCGTTCCTTTTCAGGGGCAGCCGCCGAAGAGGTCGAGGAAGGAGAGGCGGGCGGGTCGTCAGCCCCCCGGCTGTGCTGCTGTTGCTGCTGTCCCCCTTTGCCCTGAGGGTGGTGAAGGAGATGCTCGCGTAGGCGGCGCAGAGCAGAGCCGGCCTCGGCGCTCACGCCCTCCAGGGGCTCTGCCGAGGAGCAGCACAAGTTGGGCTGAGAGGACGAGAAGACGCGGTCCAGCACGTGTTTTCGACGCCTCAAGCCGCCCCACCTGGAACCGACGACGACGCCCCCTGCTAACAAGTCCGCCTTGGCCGGCTGCTCCGCGGCGCGACTCCGCGGAAGCGACGACGAGGTGTCCGCACTGCGGCGTTCGGCTCCCGCTTTGCTGCTGCCTTTGCCTTTGCCCCCCAGCTGCAGGCTCCTCCACAGGCGGCTCTGGAAAGACGACGCCGGCTCCCCTTCGCCGGCCTTGCTGCTCCCTGTTGCTGGTGCCGCTCCGGGTTCCTCGGCTGCTGCCATTCTTTTCTCCCCGCCTCCCTCCCTTCGCCTCCGCCGCCGCCTCCGCCTTTTCCACCAACCCCGCCGCCCGTTACCGCTGCAAGCGCGGAGGCAGGAAGAGCAGCAGCGCGCGACGGCGGCGGCGGTGGCTTCAGCCCAGTCCGGCCGAAGGAAGAGGTTGCACTTGTTCGCTATCGCAGCGGGCGACCGCATCAGGGGCTGGGCCTGGGCGGCTGGAGGGCTCCCGCTCTCGGTGCGTCGGAGGCCGCGAAGAGAGGAGCCGCGGCTCGGAGCATGGCAGGAAGCGCGGAGAGCTACCGAAGTTTCGACGCGCCTGACTTTTCCTGATTAGGAAGGAGGTCGGCTGTCTCCACCGGCCGCGCAGACTCGCTTTGTAGGGGAGGGGTGGGGCACAATAAAAAATGATTATCGGGTGGCGTTGTTAAACACTCGTCCCCCGTCCCCCCCAGCAAAAACAATAAGACCGGAGAAAGTAATATATTATAAGGCAATTGCCAGAGTTAAACTTCATCGACGTGGAAGAACAATGCTTTATGATGTAAATTCGGACTTGTATGAATTTGCAAAAGTTTCTCTTGAGTTGTTTGCCCGCTTCAGAAGGCTAGAAGAAAGAAAATTAAAGGTAAATGCAGCGTGTCTCTCAATATCACTGATCAACCCAAGGGTGCTTTTTCAGGAGGCAACTGGACTTTATTGTTTTTTTCTTTGGAGACGTTTCGTTTCTCACCATTCAGCTCTGACAGGATAGTGGGGAAGTAGGATAGTGGCAGAGCTGAAGAAGCTTCTTGGATGAAACGTCTTCCCAAAAAAACCCAAGAAAGCCCAGTTGTTGCCTGAAAAAGCACCTTTAGGACAACCGTGACCTGGATGACTGACAATCTCTACAGACCCCCGGGGCTTCGCTGCTCCATCCGCTGGACTGTGGGGCTTGGAAGGGGGTGGGAAGAGCGGCGGGGCTAGCGGTGGCCGGCGATGGCAGGCTGGTTCGCCTCCTCCTCCTCCAACAGCACTGCCGGATATCCGCCCAACGCTGCGGGGGCGCCAGCGGGAGCTTTGGCGGCTTCACCTCAGCCGTAGCGCTGGGCAGCAAATGTGCTGGTGCTGTTGGAGGAGGAGGAGGCGGCGGCAGCAATAGCACCTGAGGACAGGACAAGAAGCAATGGAAACTTGTCAGAAGGAGACTCAAGCTGGAAATAACGAGAAATCTGACAGTAAGAACAATTAAAATCCTAGGAAAATGTCCTTTCATGAAAAATTACTTTTTCAGTTAACTCTGCCTGACATTAGTTGGGCGAACAGAAATATTAGTTGGCCAATTCTAAAAGGGAGCACCAGAAAGAACTTAAAATATTTTTTAAGAGAGCTGGGTTTTTCATTTATATTATATGTATGAACAGAATTAACACAAATTGCAGATACCAATCAAACATAAAGAAAAAAAGGATGAAATAACGCTCATTTTTAAAAACTCAGTGAAAATAAAAACAATATACCAAGAAGGTGGCATACTGGTTGTGATTTGATCTCTTCGGGGGATCCCGGGGATCCTCTATACAAGTATTTTAATATTGCAGACTTGCAGTATTATAAGTCATACTGATATTATAGAACACTTTAATTAAGCGGGTCCCTTGAATAAACATAACTTTGAGTTTCAAATAACACTGATTTTTTATTTTTGAAATTTACCGTAGCTGCTGCATTTCCCACCCTAGGCTTATACTCGAGTCAATAACTTTTCCAGCTTTTTGGGGTAAAATTAGGTGCCTCGGCTTATATTCGGGTCGGCTTATACTCGAGTATATACGGTAAGCAGGAACTTTTTTCCTCTTGAAGGATTACATTTTTTCCTATCCTGTGTTCCATTCAATATGAATGTATGGGGCTGAAATAATATATCTCCTAAATTGGGAGATTGAGCTTGTTTGTTTTTTTGTTTGTTTTATTCTTATTGATGTCACAAGACAATCAATGCAACCCCTCCAAAAATACTCAATCTTGATTTAGCATTAAAAAAATAACAAGATCTGAAATTTAATGCAATTCATGAAACACCTGTAATTCATATATGAGGTTCTTTTTAGACTGCAGATTGTAGATTTACCACCATACTGGAGATTTTCCATGCTATGCATTCAATCTCAAATTACAATTAAAGCAAATTCTTTTCCATGCTGTACTTCTGGTTTCTTTCAGTCCAAAATTCAGAGTAACCTAATACGCATCTCTCCTCTTTTTCTCTCCAAAACCACATTCATTAGAAACTTAGGACAATGTGAAAACATTAAAACTTAATTTAAAGTGAGCAATTAAAAAATAATCAGAAAAATAAGATGGTTTTGCCTTTATAATCAGAGCGGGTGTCAGGCAAGGCCTTGCAGGAAGGCTAAATGAATATAGATATCAATTGCACTTAGGTTTGATTTTGAACTTCTAATTCTGAGTGTACTTATTTGGTTTTGTATTCTTCGTTACAGAAAAGATCCAGGGTAATGAAATGATTATGTTTTTCAGATGCATATAAAGAGGTTTTTCAGAGATTTATTTTCCTAGTAAACCTGCTGAAGATGGTCAGCTCCTTTAGGCCAGGGATAGGCAACCTTGGCCCTTTTACGACCTGTGGACTTCAACTGCCAGAAATCCTGAACCAACCAGGAACTCTGTTTTCTATCTGCTAATGCTGGCTCAGGAATTCTGGGAATTGAAGTCCACAGATCATCAACAGTCATAATTGCTCAACCCTGCTCTAGGCTCTGCTGGAGCGTGAAGGAAACACACCTTCCCTTCTTTACTCTGTCCAGAGTTACAATTCTATCAACTAATCTGTACAGCATTAAAGAGCTTTAGGGGAGAAAGGAGGCTGCATAATTTATATGCACTTTCTATTCATTGCAATGAAAGAGCGTAGGTGTTCTGACTCTTGATAATCAGGAGACAAAAAACAGACATCCTCAGATACATAATCCTCCTACCACATAACAAATTGCTTACAGAATATTCTAAGAATCATTGACAATGATTATTATGTCATCAATTCACAAAACAAAGCAACCCGTACTAAGCAAGAAAAAAATGTAGCATAAAGACCTTAAGAGCTTTCTAAATGATCTGGATGCATAGAACTGCTCTGATATATCAAATGCAATGTCCAGCATAAACCCTATACTCTTCCCCATACCTAGTAGGAACCAAATTAAGGCAAATAGCAACTTAATTTATATTCAGAGTAGAAATCAACTTCTCCTGGCACCTAACCTTCTCTTTTGTTTAAGTGATTGGGTATATTCACATAATATGCTTAATCCTCAAGAGATGTAAATGTTTGGTTCTCTCATACACCTTCTCACTCATCTAATAATTGCCTGGAGATGTCTGGCTTGTTAACTTAGCAGTGAGGTGTTTGCTGTTTAATATGTGTTCTGTGCCAGCAATTACAAATGCAAGAGGTCATGTGGATATAAAAGGTCTTTATGGCAGCTATAAATCTCACTGCAGTGTAGGAATGCAATTACTACTGCAGAAGGTGAAGTTCTGGGCAGACAAATTCAAAAACCAGGAATCAGAGGTGAGTGTTATCTTGTACCTAGCCAGAGGTCAGACAGAGAATCAGAAGCAGCCCCAATTCAAGGAAATCATGTCCCTGATTGAAAAATGTATTTGCCAACAGATATATGATTACGAAGCCTTTCTTTTACAGCATCAATTCAGACATACCTCCTCCTTTCAAGAAGCCTCATTGTCTGCTGTTGTGCTTCTGCAATAAGGAGCAGATTACCTGAGAGATCCAATTTGGAGTCTGACTCATTAGATATCATAATATTACTGGAGTTCTGTGCATATTTTGAAAATGTGCTTCTGATTATGTGCAACTACAGAATCTCTCTGCTATAAATTAAAAGAGCACAACTTTTTAGATATTATTCTGTGACCTTGAAAAGGATGCTGCTGGTTTAAGATTCGCCTGAATGAGTAGATTCTTTAAAACAGTGCTAATTTTTCCAGGATTCCTTTTTTAATAAATAGACAAAAGGAGGTGCGCTCAAACTACATCCAACCTTATCATTTAATTATTTTATACTTGTGTTTGGTCAGTACTGCCACTGAGTATTTACGCTATTGTCCTGCTTCTGATTCCAATTAAACACTCGCACAGTTGCTATGGAAATTAGCAGTATACTCAAGGCCAAAAGAAGGAATGAAAACCAAAACAAAATCTGTGAAAGAAGCTTGCCTGATTGGATTGTCTTTAATGGGCGCACACAAAAGAACAGTCCAAGTCCAGTCTAGAGTTCCAAGATCCAGGTCAGGGTTGTCAGCTAGTGCAGAATTTCACAAGCAGAATCTATATTTGACTATCACTCCGGAGCCAGAGATCAAATGGTTAATTCCAACAAGGAATGGTGTATTAAGGCTATCTCTTAAATCATGCTGCAGCCAGCTGCCCCTAAGATATTTACTTTTTTGGCAAAGAACCTTATAGAAAGTCTTTGCTTTGCTCTCTTCTTTCCTTGGCAGATGTGGGGGCTGGGAAACCTTACACCATCCTCATTTAACTTTTCCAACTGCACAGGTAGTGTCTGTGTTTGATCAGCTCCACGTAATTGAATCTCTTAAGTCTGACATTCCACAGGACATTGGAGAGCTTCTTCACATTCAGAGTTGTTTTCTCATGACAGCTATGGGAAACAAGTTTTAATACCCCATATTTTATGCAAACACAATTGTAGGGAACTATTATCTCTCTGTCTTAGTTACTGAAGATCCCAGGACTTATGCATTAACACAATATTCACTTTTTTCTCAGGTCTGCATTTCTGGGAATAGTGGTACCTTGGTACTGACTGGTTTACAACTCATTGAATTTGGTGTTCAATGCATTTTGATGTGAAACTATCCTGGTACTTGTAGCTTCTTTAGTATTCGGTGCACTGCAAAAGGAAGAAGAGGACAGCCCCAGGGGGGAAGACAGGAAGTCAGACATGCTGGGAAGATTGCTGAAGTAGGAAAAAAGACAGACATAAGGTATTTCTTATGAACGCAGCCGCGCGAGTGATTGCGGGTGCACCCCGATTCACCCGCATTACACCTATCCTCCGCGAGCTGCGCTGGCTACCTGTCGATCTCCGGATGCGCTTCAAGGTGCTATTGATCACCCATAAAGCCCTACATGGCAGTGGATCTGGATACTTGAGAGACCGCCTTCTGCCAATTACCTCCCTACGACCTATAAGATCCCATAGATTAGGCCTCCTCCGCATTCCATCGGCCAGCCAGTGTCGGCTGGCAACCACAAGGAGGAGGGCCTTCTCAGCAGTGGCCCCGACCCTTTGGAACGAGCTCCCCGTAGAGATTCGTACCCTCTCCACCGTCCAAGCCTTCCGCACAGCCTTGAAGAACTGGCTCGCCCGTCAGGCCTGGGGATAAGGATCCCTACCCCGCCCGAATGTTGTATGCATGTTGCCCATTATTATTATTTCATTATTTTATTATGTGTTGTTGTCTCAATGTTGTATTTCCCCCTTCCCTGGTTTTCTGTGAGCCGCCCTGAGTCCCCTCAGGGAAAAGGGCGGCCTACAAATGCAAATAAAACCATAAAACCATAAACCATAAACCATTTCTTGACCAAAACAAAGGGTCGCATACTAGTAGTAAGTCACTTGGTTTGTTTGGCCTTCATAGTTTTCAGTATTCAACGTGCCTCCTGAAACCAATTAATGTCAAATACCAATGTACCACTGTAACAATATATCCAAAGATCAACTCATTGTAGTTTTATGGCTAAAGGCATTCTGGCAGGTACACAGAATGCAATACCCAAGGTGTTATGGCAGAATATCCCACAAGAGTTTTTCCAACCATTTTACCACATATCTGGAGATCACTAGTTGGGTGAAGGGGCAAGTAAACTTTTGATCTACAAATATTAATGGCTTCCAATTAACATCACCTAATTCTTATGAAAATTCCATAGGGAATACTTCTTGCACTATCTATACATCTTTGTGATAATTATCTGGGATGTTGGAAATTCAAACACATTTGAGGGGTGAGAACTAGATGAAATGTATTAACTTCTTCAAACACATTTGATGTATTTAAGTATTAATTTCACATATTTAAATAGCACAGTTCCAACAATAATCTAAAAATAATGAACAATACAATAATGATCTTTTAAAACAATAAATATAATAAAAACAGAGGCAAACTTCCCATAAGCTGACATCATTAAACAAACAAAAAACAGATGAAAAGCACTGCCTCTATTGAAAAAAGATTAAAGAATATTTTTTAAATGCCACAGAAGAAAACTATTTTTAAATTGATTTGGTTAATATGCTTCTCTGAGCCATATTTGTCTCCAATGCTCGGAGCCAAGTCTAATCATAATTAGCAAAATATAATTCACAGTTTCCTGCCATTTTGATGTGGGAAACATATGAATGTTGTATGCAATCATGATCATAAACTTAATGGAATCTTAAAAAGCAAAAAAAAAAACAACCCTAATAATCCTCCAGTTTCCAATTAAATTCCACCACACTCTGGTCTTATCTACATTAAATCAAAAATTTGCTTAGAGATGTCCCATCTTCCAAAAAATATTAAACATAATCCTGAATTAAAGGATGTCATGGCCTGTTCAGAACTTTCCTTCCAGTCAAAGGAAATATTCCTAACAGCTAAAATCAGGCCAAAATGCTAACTAGTCTAGCTAATTTGATTGTATATAATAGAGAAGTAAATGGTGGTCTAGTAGTTAAGGCACCAGGCTTAGGAGATGGAGAGTTCAAATCCTGCCATAGCCATGACAGCCAACTGGGTCACTTTGGGCCAGTCATTTTCATCTGACAGGGTTGCTGTTGTGTGAAAAATAGGAGGAGGAAGGGGGGGGGGGGCGTTGGATACGTTTGCCACACTGAATTATTTGCGAAAAGAATAAAGGCAGGAAATAAATAAACAAACAAATAAACAAGCAATCCTGAGTGATAGTTACTGCAACAGGCCCATAGGCCAACATAGCACAGCTAAGTTTAGCATAGTTAGAATTCCATTATGTACCACATCTGGAGCTATGCTACTGCCTAACTGGAAAGCAAAGCCAACATTTGAAAAATGGATCTTCCTTCCCATGCAAAGATACAAGGGATATATTGGTTCTGAAGAATAATATTCACCTTGCTTATTATTGTTAGTGCGATCAAGGAATAAATAAATACATTCTGAAAGGCTAGTTATGTAAGACACAGACCAGTGGTGGGTTTCAAAATTTTTTAGAACCTCTTCTGTGGTGTGGCCTGCTTTGTGGGAGTGGCTTGCCGGCCATGTGACCTGGTGGGAGTGGCCAACTTGTAAAATGTGGTGAAACTCACTTAACAATGCTCTTGCTTAGCAGCCAAAATGCTGGCTCAGAAACTCTGGCATTTGAAGCATGCAAGTCTTAAAGCTGTCAAGTTACAAGACCCTTGCACCCCTAACCCTTTAGAAAAAAAAACCCAGGGAGTTCAAACTTGACATCTTTAAGACTTGTGGACCTCAGCTCCCAGAATTCCTCCTCCAGTCATGTTGGCTCACGAATTCTGGCACTGAAGTGTGCAAGTCTTAAAGCTGTCAAGTTACAAGACCCTTGCACCCCTAACCTTTTAGAAAAAAAAACCCCAGGGATGTTTAAATTTTACAGCTTTAAGACTTTAATGTTTAGACAGGACTCTTAGAGGTGGGCGGGATAATTGGTGAGCCAGCCAATCAGTGAGCGGCAGGCGGGGCAAGTGTGGTGCGGACCGGCAGGGGGAGGGAGCTGGAACCAGTTCTAAACAGCATGGTAGATTTGTGGAACCTCTTCTATAGAAGAGGTTAGAACTGGCAGGAACCCACCCCTGGCAGACATTGTTACACAGCTCAGTTCCATCTATATTCACAAATGGAAGATGCAATTAAATGCAAGATCAAACAAGCTGTTTATACACAGAGTCTAAAGCTACAATCCAATTCATACTAACATTTCTGCATTCAGTGATCATATTGAGACATTTTAGTCCTATGACACAATTCTTTTTTGGCAGTAGTAGATTCTGTCCCTGAATTTGCTACTACTGATAGATACTTTTGCAGACCCTACCAACATTCTATTTTGTGTGGCTAATCCTGTATCTTAATTCTAATTGCTTGGTTATCCCTTCATGAACTCATTCTTGAACAAGCTATTGGAAATGCCTATTTAATTCTAATCAATCTCAGGAAATCACGTTTCCACTACATTAATGCTCATAGGAACTCATCACAAGAGTTCAGAGTTATTTTTATTTGCTAAATTTTGGTTCATAGAGGTCTAAAGCAGAGATGTTTAGATATTTGCATGTTGTGGAAACCATTAATTAAAAAAAATCTAGAATCCCTGACCAAGAGGCAAGGCTCTAATAATAGAAATTTGGACGTGTTTGAGCACAAATCTCCCCTTTTAATCTCTCACTGAACCCTATCATGTTTTTGTGGAACCCCAGGTCCCACTGAATACATTTTTTAAAAAAAAACATGATTTGATTCCTTTCAGCTAAAGAATAAAAACTCACCATCTCATCTTAGGAAGACTGCTTTTTATATGAGGGAAAAACACCTCCCTTCCAATGGCTTTCATCTTCACTCTGACATTAGAGAATCTGTCCATATACTTTCAATTTTATAGTTCAACTGAAAAACATGATGTCTGGAAATTTTTAACACCATTGTTCTTCCTTTCTACTCATCCCCGAATAAAGCACTCCATGTGAGGAGTTCTTTCTTTTGATAGTACTTCAGCACTGCATCTTGTCCTTGAGTAAGTGCATACAAAATGAAAAACAATCATTTTATCCAGACACATAAGAACAATGAAACAAAAATGACAGTAATATTTATTTAAATTTTACTGTGCAACGGTGGCACATTAAAAAGCACAATAACAGATTGGCATCTTGTTCAGTACATGATTTCAGCTAGGGGAACTATGACTCCTGGTCCCATCCGAATTCTCAGCCTGCAGTGTTATTAATTGTGGCATTGCAATTAAATATCCTTCTGAACAAGGGGCTGCAGTGGCCTGGGAGTTAAGGTGGTGGCTGCTGACTGAAAGACTGGTTGGTTGAGATCCAAGTACCATGTGATGGGATGATTCTACTCAGTCCAGGGAGGAGAGATTAAACCCTCAAGTGCTCACTGGGGAATGTTACACTGCTTAGCAATTTCCCTACAATATCTACATGAAGCCACTAGGTAAGATTATCCCTCACCGTAAATTGGTGTATTATCAATATGTCAATGAAATCTGGTTA